>NC_034189.2:45560175-45850175 GCF_002021735.2 Oncorhynchus kisutch | reverse complement strand
AGGAGAGGTGAAGGGTTGATTAGGGGGGTGAGATGTCGCAGGGATTAAAGAGGGGGGAGGATGGAGAGATGCAGCCTCTCGTCTGAGCAGAGATAATCAACATGTCATATCAATGAACTGATCACACAAAGACACTCAGCCCATCTCTTTCTCTCTCCTCTTCCCTCCCCTTTTCTCTCTCCTCTTCCCTCCCCTTTTCTCTCTCCTCTTCCCTCCCCTTTTCTCTCTCCTCTTCCCTCCCCTTTTCTCTCTCCTCTTCCCTCCCCTTTTCTCTCTCCTCTTCCCTCCCCTTTTCTCTCTCCTCTTCCCTCCCCTTTTCTCATTCCTCTTATTTTTTTGATAGCATGATAGGGAGAGGAGGAATAGAAAGAGATAGACAGGGGAGGGGGGGTGGAGACATTAGCTCAGGGGAACTGAAATTGCCCCTAGCAGTGTTCAGATCCATAAAGTAAAGTAGGGGTTTAAACACCGACAGAAAGCCTGGACATGCAACTGTCTTCCTTTACAATGTAAAAGCCACAGTCTAAGTTGACCAGTTATTTCAATGAAGTGTATCCTTTGGTTTGATGCTGGCCTGCTTACAGAGTGTGGCTTTAATGAGCAGATGCACATTTTCACTTCATATTATCTTTTAGTTTTCTCTCTCGCTATTTCCTCCCTCTCTCTTTCTGAGCTGGAGCCATAAGCATGTCCGTCACACTGGCCTTAATCTCTGCGTATGCAGCTGCCATCAGTGTGTGGGTGTGTGTGTGTAGCTTGCGTGCGTTCATACGTGTTGGAAAAATGTTGGGTAAAAACAAATCGGACTTCCCAATTCACTCATTATGTTGGTCACCTTTGCGTGTTAACGTGTTCGTGTTCGTATGCGTATGCGCGTCTGTGTGACGCCTGGAGCTCAAGTTACACTCTCAGACAAAAGGCCTCTTTCACCCTGCCCTTTATGTGGGGGAACACACACACCGCTCTGTACAAGAAAGACTGTTGTTGCCCCTGTTGCACAATATTTCATTATTCCCCCCTCTCCTCTCCTGTCTTTCCCTTTTTCCTAGGAATCTGTGGTTTCCCTCCTCCCTCACACTCCCCCAGGCGTGGCTCATTAGCCCCTTGGCCTACTTTAAACAGGTGGCCCATGTTTGGCAGAGACCCCCGACACACACACGCTCACATCACTCATCCTTCCCCTCCCTCTCCCCAGGGAAAACACTCAGTCCCCTGATAAATTCTCTAATCCAGCCCCAGGCTTCTCGCCGGGCCCAGAAAGCACTAGGCCGGATGGCTGTTGACTCGTCTCTCTGTCTGTCTGTCTGTCTGTCTGTAACAAGCAGATATGCAAAGTGTCTAAATGGTATTTATGCCTGTAGGGCTCTTCTCTCTTTCTGCCACTCTCTCTGTCTCTTCTTTGTTTGGACTAGACTTGACTATTACCTCTTGAGGTTATTTCGGTAATAAGGTTAGGTGGGTGCTGGCGAGGGGGCAGACAGACTGTCTTATCGGATTGGTTTAGGGGATCATCCCCTTGTTAAGTAAGTATGTAGTATCTTATAGAACAGTGTTTAAACACACTCACCATGACCTACCTTTTCCATGACACAGACAGACTAGTGGTAATAGTATGGAAGGAAGGAAGGAAGGAAGGGGAGGAGAGGGGAGAGGAGAGGAGAGGAAAGGAAATAAGGGGAGGTCTAGAGTGTTTAAATGTTAAATACCTTATCACTCCAATTTCACACTCCCATCTCCAGCCACGATATGACACACACTAATCCTGGCCTGAGGGGAGGGGTGTGTGTCTGTGTGTCACTAACGCCATCTGTCACTCTGTTAACCTCATTAAGCAGTCCTTGATTACCCCAACCTACCTTAAAGCCAGTCAGTCACTCACCTCTCCCCTCCTGTCTTTAACTCCCTCTTCATCCCTATCCTGTGTGTGTGTGTGTGTGTGTGTGTGTGTGTGTGTGTGTGTGTGTGTGTGTGTGTGTGTGTGTGTGTGTGTGTGTGTGTGTGTGTGTGTGTGTGTGTGTGTGTGTGTGTGTGTGTGTGTGTGTGTGTGTGTGTGTGTGTGCTGGGGGAAATACCTAAAACAAGCTGTTTCTTGCTGCTTGCCTGCCCCAGATACTGAGGTCAAGGGAATCAGTTTACACACACCCTGATGACAAGGGCTGATATCATCAGAATGTACAGCTAGTACATTCCATTGGCTCCGAATCCCACAGTCTGAGAGGCCTGAGGAGAGGAGACAGGCCAAGGGCTTTCCCTAGAAAGAACGTTGATACTTTTCACATACACACATATTTGGTTATGGTTACAGGAATAAATGTTGGCAGTTCACTCTTGCTCTCCCCCTCTCTCTCTCTCTTCATGTGTAAATATGAGTTTGGATTGACTTATCTCTGCCGCCAAAGAAATAAGCAGCTTAATACAACTCCAGCCAGACAGACAGTGTGTGGATGTCTTTTAACGGTAGGTGAGGACATTTGGGAGAAATGCAGAATGTTGCAGTGATTTGAGTAAGATGACGAGAGGGAGAGGGGATTGAGCGAGAAACAGGGAGAAGAAAAGGAGGTAGGATAGAGAGTGAGATGAGAGGATGGAGGGAGAGAAGGAATAAGGAGGGAGGATAGAGAGAAAGGGAACGGAAGGAGGATAAAGAGCGATAAGAGGGGGATGGAGGGTGGGGAGAAGGATAAAGAGGGATGGAGAATAAAGGGAGAGAAAAAGAAAAGGGAGACAGGGGGAGGAGAGAGTGTTCTGGAGCAGGAAGCTGGGATTTCCTCAGGAGACAAGCACTGTGTGTTTCCTTAAGATAACATGGAGACCTGCACTGGTAGAATACACACACACACACACACACACACACTCCAGTAGCTGCTCCCACTGCAGGCGGCTTCAAGCCAGGGTTGAAAGCAGATAGATTTGTTCCTTTATATTATTATGCAACAAAGACAACAACGTTGCAGGTATGCATTTCTTTATTTCGTTTTTTTGTAGCTGGTGATATGGCTGAGCCTTCTGATGGCTTTTCTCATTAGAACAGAAGCCAGAACTTTGATAAATCACTCTGGCTCCTGGCCTCCGCTGCTCTCAATGGATTACAAAACTAATTGAACATTCTTCTTCTTCGCCTACTCTTTCTCTCCTCATATTTCTCTCTCTCTTTGTTACTTTCTCTAACTCACGTTCTCGCTCGCTTTCTCAATCAATATACTATGTGTGTGTGAGTGAGTGAGTGAGTGAGTGAGTGAGTGAGTGAGTGAGTGAGTGAGCGAGTAAGTGAGTGAGTGAGTGAGTGAGGAACATGTCTGGCAATCAAGTACTGTACTGTAAAGGAGACTTTTCTGTGAGAAATACTGAGGCGTCTTCTAATGAGGGAGTTGGTGTGCGTGTGTGTCTGTGAGAGTCTTCAAAGACCAGACTCCATTCCCCTTTTTGTGATGCCCTCTCCCTGCCCCTGTGTGTGTCTGTGTCTGTGTCTCTGTGTGTGTGTGTGTGTGTGTGTGTGTGTGTGTGTGTGTGTGTGTGTGTGTGTGTGTGTGTGTGTGTGTGTGTGTGTGTGTGTGTGTGTGTGTGTGTGTGTGTGTGTCTGTGTGTGCGTGTGCGTGTGTGTGTGTCTGTGTGTGCGCGTGTGTGTGTGTGTGTGTGTGTAGCCCATTCCATAGATTCCTGTCGGGAGCTCTGAGTTATCTGTAGACATTGATGATGTGGTACAACCAGTAGGACAGGATGAGGAGTGTCTCTACACCACGATGGGGTAAACACAATAACACATCACAGGAAAAACATCCTCTCTCTCATGGGCACACACACACGTACGCACACACACACACATGCACGCACGCACACACACACACATGCACACACGCACACACAGCTCTGTCAGGTGGCTCAGTGGGGTTTGTCTTCCTCCAGAGTATCAACCCTGCTGTTGAGAGATGACTCATACTGCATCTGGGGATTGTGTGTGTGTGTGTGTGTGTGTGTGTGTGTGTGTGTGTGTGTGTGTGTGTGTGTGTGTGTGTGTGTGTGTGTGTGTGTGTGTGTGTGTGTGTGTGTGTGTGTGTGTGTGTGTGTGTGTGTGTGTGTGTGCGCATGAGAGATTGTGTGTGTGTGCGCATGAGAGATTGTGTGTGTGTATGAGTGAGGGTGTTTGTACTGTGATGTGCCTGTGCCAGCAGTTTCCTGCACCGTAGCCTGAACACTGACCCTAGCCAATCTCTCTCTCTCTCTCTCTCTCTCTCTCTCTCTCTCTCTCTCTCTCCCCCCCCCTCTCTCTCCCCTCTCTCTCTCTCTCTCTCTCTCCCCCCAGGTTCCAATTAGTTTTATTTCCCAGGGATCGAAACCATAGTAACAAACCATTGCAAACACTGCCACCCTTTGGCTATTTGTGGAACTACACAGTAAGTTCTGTCAGTACATCCAGTATGTCTAACCTCTCTCTCTCCCTCATCCCTCTTCTCTCTCCTCTTTTAGGAAGTTCTACTACATCACCCTCTTAAGGGATCCAGTGTCTCGGTACCTCAGCGAATGGAGACACGTCCAGAGGGGCGCGACGTGGAAGACCTCATTACACATGTGTGACGGACGTACCCCTACTCCGGAGGAACTACCAGCCTGCTACGAGGGTTCTGATTGGTCAGGATGTACCTTGCAGCAGTTCATGGACTGTCCTTATAACCTGGCCAATAACAGACAGGTGAGAGACTAATGAATGGACACACACACACACACACACAGACACGTTTGGATAGAATAGACTCATTTTATGGTCCACACAATGTTGAAATGTACTAACCTCCCCTTACCTTTTCCTATAGGTTCGTATGCTAGCGGACCTGAGCCTGGTAGGCTGCTACAACATGTCTACAGTCCCAGAGCAGAGGCGTTCTCAGCTGTTATTAGACTCCGCTAAGAAGAACCTGAGGGACATGGCCTTCTTCGGCCTGACAGAGTACCAGAGGAAAACCCAGTTCCTGTTTGAACGTACCTTCAGACTGAGGTTCATACGACCCTTTATGCAATACAACAGCACCAGAGCGGCCGGAGTGGATTTGGACAACACTACGGTGTGTGTGTGTGTGTGTGTGTGTGTGTGTGTGTGTTGCCATTTGGAACATGTTATCACACCAGGATACTGTGCTGTTTTCAGAGTTTTCCACCATATATTGGCTGTACTTGGTTGTTAAATTGTTGAACCAAGTTGAACAGACAATTCCCCACCACCCACAGATGTTTGCATCAGGACTGTCAGCTGACACCCTCCCTCCCTCTCTGTACTCCAGGTGCAGCGCATCGAGGAGCTGAATGAGCTGGACATGGAGTTGTATGATTACGCCAGAGACCTGTTCCAGCAGAGATACCAGTACACCAGGCAGCAGGAACGACGGCTGCAACGACTCAGGACCCACAACCAGAACCACAACGGTCAGGGGCTAGGGGTCGAGGGTCAGGGCCTGGGAGTGGGCCTGTGGCCTTCTAGATCCAAACTAACCCCTGGACCAGGAGAGGGAGAAGTGGAGGACCCAGAAGAAGGGGGGAGAACAGAGGAGGTGGGAGGGAGGTTACCGACGGAAGACTATATGAACCAGATAATTAAGCGTTGGTAACGCACACACACTCATCGGAGGTTAGAGGTCAGGGGTGAAAGTGTATAGGGTAGTTATGGAGACTGAAGTAGAGGAATGGGTTGAATGTCACTGACAACCGACTTTCATCGTTCCCCCTCTCTCGCTCTCCCTTGCCTTTTCTCTCCCTCTTTGTCTCTCTGGTGCTCCACGTAAAGGTGAAAAAAACTATAGTGGGGAATCTCCCAGAAATCCCTTCAGAGAGCAGAGCTTTGTACCGTTGGACAGAAAGTTTTCCATTGGCTGAGCTGAACCGCGAAAATGAAAATGTAACATCTACAGAAAAACAGACTACGTAAAGCAAGAGTTGGACCATGTCTAAAAAGCTTTTTTCTTGGACATCAGCCGCCATTTCAGACATGAACATGCGTCTTAATGACGCTATTCTCATTTTAGAACTACTATGTTTATTATTATATCGTTTTTATGTTGTTGTTTTTTTAAAGCAGCATTGTAATGACACTGAGACCAATGTTACTGCCTAAAGAAACAAGTGATTATTTTATTTGTATGTTTTTTAAAGGAAATGTAACCGATAGACGGACGTACCATGGACCATAGCCATTATTTAAAAAATTATGGGGACGTTATGCATATATGTGTGTAGACAACTGGGTAGCAATCCATCAAAATTACATCCTATGCCCTTTGTGGGGCACTACTTCCATTCCAACACCTTATTATTCCTTATGTAGTGTGCTACTTCTGGCACCATATTCCCTATATAGTGCACTACTTTTCATCAGATCCCTATGTGGCCCTATAAGGAATAGGGTGTGGTTTGAGAAGTGGCTATGGATGTGATGAATGTTAGAGCTGATCTGATGCAGTGTAAATGGAACTGAGCCCAACCCTACTTCTGATTGGTAGTTAGTGCCTCTCAGGACAGGCATGATGACTATTAGACCTACCTGATATTTCAGGCTCACACAACTTTTTTTTGACTACTTTTCCCCTGTGTTTCCGTGTGTGTTTGTCTATGTGCGCATACACATGTAAATAGTGTGTATGCATTTGTAAATATCGTGCGTGTGTGTGTGTGTGTGCGTGCGTGCGTGTGTGAGAGAGAGAGAGAATGGCTTTAGCTTTGCTGTGTGATTGACATGCTATATGACCAATCTCTTGCCATAGTGTTAGAGGGATGAATGTGAACCCTTTTAATTTATTCCTAACATGGAGGGAGAGACACACACAGACAAAGGCTTGAGGTAGACATTTCCCTTAACTCTAGATCACCTTGATATCTGACCCTGTATCACTCCCATGTGAATATGTCCAAAATAACACACACACACACACACCATTATGTCAACTACAGCACTACTCAGCGATGGTAATGCTTTTGGAGTCCCTCAAACTCAAATTATACCAGGACAAACTGCTATAAACTTTCTTTACAATCTTATCGCTTAAACTAGTGTCTTAAATATTTCCGTTGAATGAAATTGAATATTTTCCATCACAAACATTAACTTCCTGCGTGTCTCAACTAGTTCTTATGAACGGATCATCAAACCGCCAATTAAAATATTCAATTTTTGTAACAAATTTTTTTTTTGTGTTATTATTTCCAACATTGGTGCAATACGGTATATGATATACTTTGGTGCACTCATATAGGGTATATATGATATACTTTGGTGCACTCATATAGGGTATATGATATACTTTGGTGCACTCATATAGGGTATATATGATATACTTTGGTGCACTCATATACGGTATATGATATACTTTGGTGCACTCATATAGGGTATATATGATATACTTTGGTGCACTCATATAGGGTATATGATATACTTTGGTGCACTCATATAGGGTATATGATATACTTTGGTGCACTCATATAGGGTATATATGATATACTTTGGTGCACTCATATACGGTATATGATATACTTTGGTGCACTCATATAGGGTATATGATATACTTTGGTGCACTCATATAGGGTATATATGATATACTTTGGTGCACTCATATACGGTATATGAAATACTTTGGTGCACTCATATACGGTATATGATATACTTTGGTGCACTCATATACGGTATATGATATACTTTGGTGCACTCATATACGGTATATGATATACTTTGGTGCACTCATATACGGTATATGATATACTTTGGTGCACTCATATAGGGTATATATGATATACTTTGGTGCACTCATATAGGGTATATATGATATACTTTGGTGCACTCATATAGGGTATATGATATACTTTGGTGCACTCATATACGGTATATGATATACTTTGGTGCACTCATATAGGGTATATGATATACTTTGGTGCACTCATATACGGTATATGATATACTTTGGTGCACTCATATAGGGTATATATGATATACTTTGGTGCACTCATATACGGTATATGATATACTTTGGTGCACTCATATACGGTATATGATATACTTTGGTGCACTCATATAGGGTATATGATATACTTTGGTGCACTCATATAGGGTATATGATATACTTTGGTGCACTCATATAGGGTATATATGATATACTTTGGTGCACTCATATACGGTATATGATATACTTTGGTGCACTCATATATGGTATATGATATACTTTGGTGCACTCATATAGGGTATATGATATACTTTGGTGCACTCATATAGGGTATATGATATACTTTGGTGCACTCATATAGGGTATATATGATATACTTTGGTGCACTCATATAGGGTATATGATATACTTTGGTGCACTCATATACGGTATATGATATACTTTGGTGCACTCATATAGGGTATATGATATACTTTGGTGCACTCATATACGGTATATGATATACTTTGGTGCACTCATATAGGGTATATGATATACTTTGGTGCACTCATATAGGGTATATGATATACTTTGGTGCACTCATATAGGGTATATGATATACTTTGGTGCACTCATATACGGTATATGATATACTTTGGTGCACTCATATACGGTATATGATATACTTTGGTGGACTCATATACGGTATATGATATACTTTGGTGCACTCATATACGGTATATGATATACTTTGGTGCACTCATATACGGTATATGATATACTTTGGTGCACTCATATACGGTATATGATATACTTTGGTGCACTCATATACGGTATATATATACATTGGTGCACTCATATACGGTATATGATATACTTTGGTGCACTCATATACGGTATATGATATACTTTGGTGCACTCATATACGGTATATGATATACTTTGGTGCACTCATATACGGTATATGATATACTTTGGTGCACTCATATACGGTATATGATATACTTTGGTGCACTCATATACGGTATATGATATACTTTGGTGCACTCATATACGGTATATGATATACTTTGGTGCACTCATATACGGTATATGATATACTTTGGTGCACTCATATACGGTATATGATATACTTTGGTGCACTCATATAGGGTATATGATATACTTTGGTGCACTCATATACGGTATATGATATACTATGGTGCACTCATATACGGTATATGATATACTTTGGTGCACTCATATACGGTATATGATATACTTTTTCTCTCTAGTTCTTTTTCTTACTCACACACGCACACACACAGTAAAACTGCAGAACTTTGACCTCATAAAACAGCCTGTTCCCTCTTAATGACAGCCTTGGTCCTGTCAACACTGATCTACTGTCTAATTCAATCTACACACACACGAACACACACCTTCATCCAAGGCCAGCCGGAAACAGCCCGTGGCTTGAGTGGAGGGGTTGAGGGGAGTGAATTACACTTCATGTCCTTGGTGGATTGAGGAGGAAGAGGGGGGAGGGGAAGGGGGGTAGAAGGAGCCAGGATGAGGCAAAGAGGGTAAGGGGATCAAGTAGAGTCAGGTCTTTAGAGGTGAGAAGTGTAAATAACACGCAATGCCCTTCATGGAGTAAGGACAGGAGAAGGAGCCAGGGTAGAGCAGGAAGCAGCAGTCATAAGCAGCCTCATGATTAATATTTGTTTTAAACATTTTTTATTTAACTAGGCATGTCAGTTAAGAACATTTTTTTGTTTTGTTACAATGCCGGCCTACTCCAGCCAAACACGGACGACTCTGGACCAATTGTGCACTGCCCTGTGGAACTACCAATCACAGCTGGATGTGAGCCAGGTACTATAGTGACACCTCTAGGACTGAGATGTAGTGTCTTAGACCACTGCTCCACTCAGGAGTCCAACATAGCAACCCAGTGACCTTTGATTGATTGATTTTATTTACCAGTTAAAAAAACACAAGAATACGTACATTTTAAAAACATAAAAAGGAAAACCCAAAGTCAGAGATGTATTTCCATTGTGGTCCCTAAAGTGCATGGACCTCTGACACACCACAGGGCTGAACAATATTTCCCTGGAGAGAGTACATGGTGAGTACATGGTGGACTACACTAAACTCCATGTCTATAATCTCTGATTGGCCCTTTGTGTCAATACACACAGACCCTGGCTCGCTGTCATTCCAAGAGCAGACAAGTAAAACCAGCAGTAATGGGTGAGATGCAGCGGACTGGAATACAAGAGATGTCGGCTTAGGATTCTTCTATAGGACAGTGAAAAACGGGCCTTACCATCTCATCAGGGCCCCAGCCATCCTACGAGGTCGAGGCTAAATCGTACCCCTGTGACACTGAGTTCATAGAGGGTCCTTATAAAGAACATAGCCCAGAGTCTGTGTGTCTGTATTGCTTGTTAATGTCAAATAAATATACAGTAGAGCCCCACTGACACCCAGAGATTTATACTGCCCAGTCTATCTGGCCATGACCCATGGCTTGCCCTCTTGGACCCTCGGTTGAATTACCATTAATCAGACATTTATGGACACACACACACACACCTAACATGTAAGCAGATGTGGGTTCGGCTGAGTCAATGAAAGCTATATGGATTACAAGTTAGAGATGGGCCATAACGTGCTTCTCTTATATGTGATTTAATATGTTGAATAATATTAAAATAATATGCAAATATATCATCAATAACTGGGACTAGTCAGTATTAATACCAAATACAACTGCCTCCTACTCCTCGCTACAGGTTCATGTTAATGATCGTGTTCCCCGTTTCACTAGTGGGGAATTAGCTTCATGTTGGGGACCTCTCCTCACCCCCATTATACTGACACGGAGACTTTAATTAGCAAGGACTCACATGAAACCAAAGACTCACAGACACACAGTAGAGGGTGTTAATATTAATGTGAGTGAGTTTAATTGGGGTTGTTTGCACAGGGCTGGTCCTGTGTGTAACCTATAAAATGGCAGTCGTGCGAGGTGCGACAGCAGCCAGGGAGAACGCCGACCTCCCGCCCCAGGGACGCCATTTTGTATTTGACCCCAGAGATGACAGCCACATCCCATAATTCATCTGGAGACATCACCTTCCTGACAGACAAACGACCCCTGTGGGGAGTGTGTGTGTGCGTGCATTTGTGCAGGTGTGTGTTTGTGGGGGAGGAGGGCATGTGTGGTGTGTGTATTGGTGTGTGTGTGAAGGTCAGGTCTGACAGGATAATTAATGGACCAGCTCTTTTTTGTATTAATATTAAATCAAACCATTGAGCTAGTACAGTCCCTCAGGAAATGACCCTCTCTCCTCTGTAATTTCTAAAGCAGACGGGGTGCAGACTGCAGTCTGGTTACCTACCCTTCCTACAGCTGGTGGCCTGGTGCAGTCGCAACAACCTGTAGATTATGTACATTTCTTTGTCTATATTCTGTCTGTATATTTTGTCTATCGCTAGCAGCAGCACTTTACTAAGTCAAATTCTGGTATGTGAAAATGGACTTGGCAAATGAAGGTGATTCTGATGTGTGCACCATAGAGATAGATAGAGGCATTGTAGAGCCCAAAGCCTGTTTTAGCATGGGGAGTGTGTGTGTGTGTGTGGTTTCATGTGAGTTCTTGCTAAGGGGAGTGCCATTGAGAGGGTAGCGAGTACAGCCCAGTACATCACGGGGGCCTAGCTCCCTGCCATCTAGGACCTCTATACCAGGCGGTGTCTGAGGAAGGCCCTAAAAATTGTCAAAGACTCCAGCCACCCAAGTCATAGACTGTTCTCTCTGCTACCGCACAACAACAAAGTCTGGGACCAAAAGGCTCCTGAACAACTTCTACCTCCATGCCATAAGACTGCTGAACCAGTTAATCAAATGGCTACCAATCATCCAAACAGATCATCAAGGTAGATATGGATTATTTTAAATATGTTATTGGACAATAAACAGATATGGCTTATTAACCTATACGGTCCAAATAATGATGATCCCAGCTTCTTTGAAAATATAAGAATTTATCAACTCTACAAGCAACACTAGACTCTTATTGTGGTGGGAGATTTTAATACGGTCTTAAATACCTCTATGGACCGGAAAGGAAATCACACTACAAACTATCACCCTCAGGTACCTAAGGAAATCATGAATGTCATGGATATATGGAGACTTAAATACCCTGACCTAGTGAGATATACATGGCGGAGGATTAATCAAGCTAGTCGTCTTGACTACTTTCTTATGCAAATTCTCTCTGGCACCAAAAGTTTAAAAAGTGTTGATAGGGGACAGAATGCAGTCAGATCATCACATAATTGGCATATATATTACTCTTAAAGAATTTCCACGTGGGCAAGGATATTGGAAATTTAATCAAACCTACTGGATGATAAATTGTTTAGAACTAGGACAGAAGAATTTATAACGGACTTTTTCAGACATAACATAGCAGATCCCCTTATTTGTATGGGACACTTTTAAATATGCCTTTAGAGGCCATGCAATTCAGTACTCATCTATAAAACAAAAGCAATTTAGATCAAAAGAGTCCATATTAAAAAAGGAAATTGAAGGACTAACAGTACAGTTAGATAGCAATAAAAACTGTACCATAGAGGCACAGAATAAGTTAAGAGGAAAAACACAAAGAAATGGAGGAACTTATTCAAGAAAGATACAGTATTATGCAAATAAAGTGAACTGGATGGAATATGGGGAAAAATGCACCAAATTATTTTTCAATCTTCAATATAGAAATGCTACCAAATATTTGTATTGAAACTTGTTACAAATGGAGTCACATGATTCACCGAATGGTATTCTGAAAGAGGAAGTAAAGTACTTTAAGAATATGTTTTCGTTTCAGTCTCCATCTCCACTAACTGAAACTAATTGTATGGATTTTCTTCCTAATAATAATGTAAAATTAGCATCTGTACAGAAAGACTCATGGGAAGGACAAATTACAGAGGAGGAATTTCATGATGCAATTAAAGCCTTTAAGGCTGGGAAAACTCCAGGGCTGGATGGCATACCAGTGGAAGTATTAAGGCTGGGAAAACTCCAGGGCTGGATGGCATACCAGTGGAAGTATTAAGGCTGGGAAAACTCCAGGGATGGATGTCATACCAGTGGAAGTATTAAGGCTGGGAAAACTCCAGGGCTGGATGGCATACCAGTGGAAGTATTAAGGCTGGGAAAACTCCAGGGCTGGATGGCATACCAGTGGAAGTATTAAGGCTGGGAAAACTCCAGGGA
Source organism: Oncorhynchus kisutch (assembly GCF_002021735.2). Lineage (NCBI taxonomy): Eukaryota > Metazoa > Chordata > Actinopteri > Salmoniformes > Salmonidae > Oncorhynchus > Oncorhynchus kisutch. Next base: position 45,837,002 of record NC_034189.2, on the reverse strand, counting down.
TGGATGTCATACCAGTGGAAGTATACAAAACTTGTTTTGATATACTCAGAGGACCATTATTAGCATGTTTTAACCACTCCTATATAAATGGTAGATCATTATTATTATTACTGAAACCGGACCCAAGTGGTATATATAAAGATCCAGTCCATTTAAAAAATTGGAGACCTCTTACACTTCAGTGTTGTGATGCAAAAATCCTAACGAAATGCTTGGCGCCTAGAATTCAAAAAGTATTGTCAGATATTCATCCTAATCAGACAGGTTTTTAAAAGGCCGATACATTGGAGATAATATAAGACAAGTACTGGAAACAATAGAATACTATGAAATATTGGGGACACCGGGTCTGGTTTTCTTAGCTGATTTTGAAAAGGCTTTTCACAAAGTACGACTGGAGTTTATACAGTGGGGCAAAAAAGTATTTAGTCAGCCACCAATCGTGCAAGTTTCTCCCACTTAAAAAGATGAGAGAGGCCTGTAATTTTCATCATAGGTACACTTCAAATATGACAGACAAAATGAGAAAAAAAATCCAGAAAATCACAAATAACAAAAGTTTATCTCAATACTTAGTTATATACCCTTTGTTGGCAATGACAGAGGTCAAACTTTTTCTGTAAGTCTTCACAAGGTCACACACTGTTGCTGGTATTTTGGCCCATTCCTCCATGCAGATCTCCTCTAGAGCAGTGATGTTTTGGGGCTGTTGCTGGGCAACACGGACTTTCAACTCCCTCCAAAGATTTTCTATGGGGTTGAGATCTGGAGACTGGCTAGGCAACTCCAGGACCTTGAAATGCTTCTTACGAAGCCACTCCTTCATTGCCCGGGCGGTGTGTTTGGGATCATTGTCATGCTGAAAGACCCAGTCACGTTTCATCTTCAATGCCCTTGCACTCAAAATCTCACGATACATGGCCCATTCATTCTTTCCTTTACACGGATCAGTCGTCCTGGTTCCTTTGCAGAAAAACAGCCCCAAAGCATGATGTTTCCACCCCCATGCTTCACAGTAGGTATGGTGTTCTTTGGATGCAACTCAGCATTCTTTGTCCTCGAAACACGACGAGTTTAGTTTTTACCAAAAAGTTATATTTTGGTTTCATCTGACCATATGACATTCTCCCAATCTTCTTCTGGATCATCCAAATGCTCTCTAGCAAACTTCAGATGGGCCTGGACATGTACTGGCTTAAGCAGGGGGACACGTAGTGGCGTAGTGTGTTACTGATGGTAGGCTTTGTTACTTTGGTCCCAGCTCTCTGCAGGTCATTCACTAGGACCCCCCGTGGGATTTTTGCTCACCGTTCTTGTGATCATTTTGACCCCATGGGGTGAGATCTTGCGTGGAGCCCCAGATCGAGGGAGATTATCAGTAGTCTTGTATGTCTTCCCCTTCCTAATAAATGCTCCCACAGTTGATTTCTTCAAACCAAGATGCTTACCTATTGCAGATTCAGTCTTCATAGCCTGGTGCAGGTCTACAATTTTGTTTCTGGTGTCCTTTGACAGCTCTTTGGTCTTGGCCATAGTGGAGTTTGGAGTGTGACTGTTTGAGGTTGTGGACAGGTGTCTTTTATACTGATAACAAGTTCAAGCAGGTGCCATTAATACAGGTAACGGTTGGAGGACAAGAGGAACCTCTTAAAGTTACAGGTCTGTGAGAGCCAGAAATCTTGCTTGTTTGTAGGTGACCAAATACTTATTTTCCACCATAATTTGCAAATAAATTCATTAAAAATCCTACAATGTGATTTCTGGATTTTTTTTTCTCATTTCGTCTGTCATAGTTGAAGTGTACCTATTATGGAAATTACAGGCCTCTCTCATCTTTTTAAGTGGGAGAACTTGCACAATTGGTGGCTGACTAAATACTTTTTTGCCCCACTGTATATAAATGCCTAGAATATTTCAATTTTGGGGAATCTCTTTTAAAATGGGTTAAAGTTATGCATAGTAACCCTAGGAGTAAAATAGTAAAGCATGGCTACATCTAAAAAAGTTGAAAACTATCTAGAGGTGTAAAACAAGGTTGTCCACTATCGGCATATCTATTTATTATTGCCATCGAAATGTTAGCTGTTAAAATGAGATTAAGGAATGGCTTAAAAACTAAGGTGTCATTCTACGCTGATGATTCATGTTTTCTTTTAAAACCATAATTAGAATCTCTCCATGGCCTCATAGAGGATCTAGATACTTTTGCTATCCTCTCTGGATTAAAACCAAATTATGATAAGTGTACTATATTACGTATTGGATCACTAAAAAAATTGTAGTTTACCAATTAAATGGTCTGACGGAGATGTGGACTTACTCTGTATTCAAATCCCAAAAGAAAAAAATGATCTCACTCCAATACATTTTTATAGAAAGTTAGCTAAAATAGATAAGATCTTGCTACCATTGAAAGGAAAATACCTGTCTATTTGTGGAATAATCACCCTGATTAACTCTTTAGTCATATCACAGTTTTACTATTTGCTTATGCCTACACCTAGTGACCTGCTTTTTAAATGATATGAACAAAAAATATTAAATTTGATTTGGAATGCAAGCCAGACAAAATTAAAAGGGCCTATTTATATAAAGAATATGAATTCGGAGGGCAGAAATGATTAAATATTAAAGCATTAGACCTCTCACTAAAAGCATCAGCCATACAAAAGTATGAGCAAACTGGTTCTCTAGTAAATTGGTAGGAATGTCTCATCCTATGTTCAAGAATGGCCTTTCCCTCTTTATTCAGACTACACCTGCTCACTTTTGGTTGTTTGAAAAGGAAATAATCTCCAAAATATCGTTATTTTTTAAACAAGTCTTTGAAAGTTGGTTGCAATTTCAGTTTAATCCACCTGAAAAGACAGAACAAATAATACAACAAATATTGTGGTTAAACTCAAATTTACTATTTTCGAAGAAATTAAAAATACATTTAAAAAAAGGTATAATTTTAGTGAATGATATCATAAATAGGACTGGTGGAGTTATATCACACATGCAGCTAACACAGACATATGGAAATGTATGCTCTACCCAAAATTACAACCAACTAATTGTAGCATTACCACAAAAATGGAAGAGGCAAGTAGAAGGGGAAAAAGGTAAGGAGCTTGTATGTCGGCCCTGTATTAAATAACACATTGTTAAAGAAAAGTGTGATAAATAAAAACATATACCAATTTCATTTAAGGACCAAAAAACTGACAGATGTGCCATATAAATTGCAAAATAGCTGGGAAGAGATTTTCGATGTACCCATTCCATGGCACATGGTTTATGAATTGATACGCAAAACAACACCGGATTCAAAACGTCAAATTTTTCTATTTAAATGACTATACAGACTTCTTGCAACCAATATAATGTAATATATCTGGGGGATACAATCTTCCCAGCTCTGCAGATTTTGCTGTGAGGAGGCAGAGTCATTAGATCATTTATTTAGGTATTGTCCATATGTAGCTCATTTTTGGTCACAGGTCCAGGAATGGCTGAAGAATTGAAACATTTGCCTAGAACTAACACTGCAGATAGCAATACTGGGTGATTTGAAAAGCCATAGTCAATCAATCAATAATATAATAATTATTTTAACAAAAATGTTTATTTTTAATTTACAATCTGTAGAAGCTATGAGAATAGGGCGGCAGGGTAGCCTAGTGGTTAGAGCGTTGGACTAGTAACCGTGAAGGTTGCAAGTTCAAGCCCCCGAGCTGACGAGGTAAAAATCTGTCGTTCTGCCCCTGAACAGGCAGTTAACCCACTGTTCCTAGGCCGTCATTGAAAATAAGAATTTGTTCTTAACTGACTTGCCTGGTTAAAAAAAATAAACAAAATAAACAAAAATAGAAAGGTTCAGTACTTTTGTGAAGCATCACAGGACAGTTGAAAAATATATGGCAAATAGAAATCCAAAATGGATGATGTTGAGAGGTTGAATGGAGCTGAAGGGTGGGACTAATAGCAATATAACCAATGTAAAACATACGGGGTCTGTAAAATGTATACAGGTTCAGAAATGTTGTGAAATAGCACAGTTACAAATAGAAATCAAACTGGATGGACATCAGAAATAGAGGAATGACTAAAAACAAACAAAATATAACTATTGTAAAATAGATTGTGTCTGTAAAATGTTTATAAGATGTATAAACTGAAGGTAGTAGCCTAACTGTTTATTAGTTTACTCTAATTGGGGGAAGGGTGGTAGGGTTTGCCGGGAATAATAAAGGTATATTCAAAAAAAAAGTATGTATATCTATATGGGTTTGTGTATGTATATATGTGTATATGTATGCATATGTGTATGTATATAGATATATAGATATATTTACCCCTCAAAATATATGGGGGATTGGAAATGATGCAGACAATTACATTGATGGAAGCATCAATCTTTCCGCAATATTAAGCTGATCCACCCCTTAAAAATAAAAAAAATGGCTACCCTGACAATTTGCATTGACCATCTTTTTATTTGTGCTGACTCTATGCACACTCATTGGACTCTACCCACACACTCACGCATACTACACTGACACTCAAACACACACAAGACTACATGTGCTCACGCACACAAATCATACATACACGCATGCATATTGACTACATAAACACAAACACACTTTCACACTCTTCACATATGCTACCGCTACTCTGTTTATTATCTATCCTGATTGTCTTGTCACTTTCATCCCTACCTACATGTACATATTACCTCAACTATCCTGACTCAGTACTGGTACTCCTTGTATATTGTCTCATTATTGTTATTTGATTGTGTTACTATTTCCATTCTTGATAAATTTGTCTTACCTTTTAACTCTGCATTGTTGGGAAAGGACTCGGGATTAAGCATTTCATGGTAAAGTCTACACCTGTTGTCTTCAGCGCATGTGACAAATAAAAATGTATTTGATTTGATTATTTTCACAATTTTGAAGTAGTCAACTGCGTGGGGCTTCCTATAGGTTAAGGAATGATTCCACATAATTCCAACCAGGTCATCTGGAAGGATCAGCCAATGAATTGTACTCTTGAGCAAACATTCCATAACTGCAGGTGGCAGTAAATCACCAACCAACTCCAGGTGGCAGTATAGACCTTTTCAGTTTGTTAACCAACTCATATAAGCAGTAGTAGAAGAAAAGGAACTACTTCAAAATGTAGATGGCTTCAATAGCACTACCGGTTCTCTCACAGAAGCCATAATATGACAGCTACAATGTTGAGTCCTCTGTAACTATCTCTATGGTGTGCACTTGGCTCAATCACTCCCCCTCGTGGTGGAAACATCCTCTATAGGTCAGGGTTTTCCAACAACTTTGGTTCTGGAAAGCTACTGGGTGTGCAGGGTTTCATTCCAGCCCTGCAGTAACCCACCTGATTCAGTCAATTATGGTCCAGAGAGAAGATGGTGTATAGGGACATGGGAATAATATTGCTTTAGTTTTATTTAACTAGGCAAGTCCGTTAAGAACAAATTCTTATGTACAATGGCGCCTACTCTATAAGGCCATTCAATTACAAATCAATGATTCTGATGATGAAATACATGTAGAACATCTAGCAATTCATTGGAAGTTATCTGAATACGTGGAGTGTTGAGTTGGCTTTGTTTTGGTACATTAGATGCGGAGAATGAACTATTTCTAACATCTCTGTTCATACATTGAACAGTATTGCAGTGCCATAAAATGCATTAAAAACCTATATAAGCTGATGAAACTAACGAAATCTTGGCCCCTTTGAGCCAACATGGCGCCAAAATTGCCAACTTGAAGCAGCGGGTAATGCAGCAAATATTTTTTACACTGCTTAATTTAAGTGATAAAACATAATTCCATTACATACAACAAGGGGTAATCAAATATCCAATCAAATGAAACGTAAACATACAGACAATACTTTTTACTTAGATTTTGAACAGGCAAAAACAGCAGTCTACCTACAATGAACTTGCCAGGACCCCACCCACTCCCCTCTGATCATGGCAGATGCGGGAAGTTACCAAGCCGGTTTCGGTATGTACGTTTACATTCATTTAATGTTAGCAAAACATTCTGTAAGGTGTCACCGCTAGATACTATTTGTCAGAGGTTGCACCACAAATTGTTTGTAAGTTTGCACGTATTCTGACGCGAACTAACTAGCTAGGTTATCCTGTGTGCTAGCAAGCTAACCAATGAAGTCTGCAGTTATTCTAACGAAGATATAGCACGTTAACTTAAACATCACACAGAGCAAAACCAACACGTAGGGTGTCAACTTCTGACACGTAATTTAATTAGCTAAAGTATAGCTAACCCTTCGGTTTTAAGTTGCCAGCTAGCTGACCATAACGGATTTTATTGAAACAATCCGGAAGTCCTGTCAAGTTGCTCATTGGATATTTCTCCCTCTAACAGCCACGCTGAGCGCTCTAATTGGTTAGAGTTATTGGCGCAGTGTTTACAATCACGACAGGTGTACTAATTGCACAGCTAATTTTGGGCCGATTAGAATTAAGATATAATGCCCGGGGCTGTGTGTTATATGGCCATTATAAACTGCGTGGTTCGAACCCTGAATGCTGACAGCCATGGCATATCAGACCTATACCATGGGTATGACAACATTTATCTTTACTTCTTTAATTACGTTGGTAACCAGTTTATAATAGCAATAAGGCACCTCAGGGTTTGTGATATATGGCCAATATAACATGGCTAAGGACTGTGTCGTGCATAAGAACAGCCCTTAGTTGTGGTATATTTGCCATATACCACACCCCCTCGTGCTTATTGCTTAAATATACCGCGACTTTCAGCCAATCAGCATTCAAAAACAAATTATAAACTGGGTGGTTCGAGTCATGAATGCTGATTGGCTGACAGACATGGTATATCAGACCGTATACCACGGGTATGACAAAACATTTATCTTTACAGCTCTAATTACGTTGGTAACCTGTTTATAATAGCAATAAGGCACCTTGGGTTTGTGATATATGGCCATAAACCACACCTTCTCGGGCCTTATTGCTTAAATATACCACGACTGTCAGCCAATCAGCATTCAGGGTTTTAACCACCCAGTTTATAATAGAAAATATACAGCTATACTATCTCAAACACATAAAACAGGGAAGGCAACAGCATTACTTGCATGGCTACCAGTCTTTCAGTCTCAGCACTGATACAATACAGATCTCCATTGACCCTGTTCTCTTTCCTCCTACTACTCTCCCTCATCCTTCTCTCCTTTCCCCCTCTCTCCAAACTAAACTGTCCCTCTCCTCTCCAGGCCCCAGGATGTGGCAGCACTGTGCCCTGCTCCTGTCCCTGTCCCTGCTACCAGTGGTATCTGGAGAAGCTGACTCCAAGGCTGTCACCACCAGTCTCACCACCAAGTGGGCCTCTACCCCTCTGCTGCTGGAGGCCAGGTAACATTATGCTCAACACAAACACAAGATAAAACACATCCTTTCTTTCTCTTCACCCCCTCTTTCTCTTCATACCCCCCCACCCCCTCTTTTTCTCAGTGAGTTCCTTGCAGAAGAGAGTCAGGAGATGTTCTGGGATTTCGTCGAAGCAAATCAGAACATCAAAGGGGAACATGATGGTAGCCTTAATGTTTTATTTCACTGATAATGTTGATTAATGTAGCACTTGGTCTCTGGAAGATATATTAAAGTGTTGTTCTGTTACAGATACAGACCAGGCGTACTACGACCTGATCGTGAAGAGAGCCAGTGCTCTGCTCAGCACAGTCCAACTCAACATGCTCAAGTTCTCCCTCTCTCTCAGGGCCTACTCTGCTACTGTACACTCCTTCCAACAAGTAATATTACTACAATACTACTAGATGACTACCCTCTCCCTCTGTGTGTGTGTCATCACTGTTTCTCCCTCTCTCTCCTGTAGATAGCGTCCAACGAGCCCCCGCCCTCCGGCTGCTCAGCCTTCTTCAATGTCCACGGAGAGAAGTCATGTGACACGGAGAAACTGTCTGCACTGATGGAGACCGCAGCAGAACGGTACAAACACACTGGGAGACACCCACACACAAACTGTGAATATCCACTTTGATTGATAAAGACCTCTGTTGAAGTGATAATAATTCATTAAATAGTCCTTATCTCATCCCTCTTTGTCCCAGGCCCAAGCCCTACCTATTCAAAAGCGATCACAGGTTCCCGGGATCAAATCCCGACACTCCGGTTGTTATCCTGTATGCCGAGATTGGAAGTTCGGATTTCACAATGTTCCATCAGCTGATGCTGTCCAAAGTCAACAAGGGACTGGCCACCTATGTGCTTCGTCACTACCTGGCTGTAAGAAAAACACAGGAATACACATGATGGGAAACATAATTAAGACATCATTTCGTGTTCATCTTTTCCTCTTTCTCTCGTTGCCAGTCTCCCAGCAGTCGTAGAGTGTATTTGTCTGGTTATGGAGTGGAGCTGGCCATCAAGAACCAGGAATACAAGGCTAAGGACGATACACAGGTCCAGGGAGCGGAAGTGAATGCTACACTGATGGGGGAGAATGACCCAGTGGATGAGGTCCAGGGATTCCTCTTTGGAAAACTGAAGTAACCAACCTACCAAAAATGAAATGCTATTCCACAAACCCACTCTGCTTTGGAGCGTTATGGGTGGAGAAACTTCTTTCCCTCTCTTCTTCCCTCTCATTTTCCTCTCTGTACCGCTCCTCTCCCTCTCCAGGACTCTGTACCCTGAGTTGAAGGAGCAGCTGAAGGAGCTAAGGAAACACCTGGTGGAGAGCACCAATGAGATGGCTCCCCTTAAAGTCTGGCAGATGCAAGGTGGGCGGGACTTTATTTTTTCTTTGCCTCTCTTCTCCTCCATCAAGACAACTGTAACTACAGTAATCATCTCCTTTTCCCCCCACTATATATATATTTTTTCTCTTCATGTGTCAGATCTGAGTTTCCAGACTGCAGCTCGGATCCTGGCTGCTCCATCTTCAGATGCTCTGAACGTCATGAGAGACCTCAGTCAGAACTTCCCTACCAAGGCTAGGTAAACACACACACACACACACACACACACACATGTTTTTTGATATCTCTGTGTAGTGTGTGATTCTGGTGGTTTCTCTCCCCTTCTCAGGTCGATCACTCAAACAGTGGTCAGCTCTGAGATACGTAAAGAGATGGAAGAGAACCAGAAGGTAAGAGCTCAGTCATCCATAGCTCTCCTTCCCTGTCTCACTCTACTAGCCATTAACATGTAATGACTGTACCGCTCTTCTTCTCTCCAGTTTTTTAAGGGAACTCTGGGATTGCAGCCTGGAGACTCTGCTCTATTCATCAACGGACTACACATAGACCTGGACACACAGGACATATTCAGGTACACACACACAGACACCTACAGACACACACACACACACACACACCTTCAGACACAGACACACACACACCTTCAGACACAGACGCACACACACCTTCAGACACAGACGCACACACACCTTCAGACACAGACACACACACACCTTCAGACACAGACACACACACACCTTCAGACACAGACACACACACACCTTCAGACACAGACACACACACACCTTCAGACACACACACACCTTCAGACACAGACACACACACACCTTCAGACACAGACACACACACACCTTCAGACACAGACCACACACACCTTCAGACACAGACACACACACACCTTCAGACACAGACACACACCACCTTCAGACACAGACACACACACACACCTTCAGACACAGACACACACACACACCTTCAGACACAGACACACACACACACCTTCAGACCAGGACACACACACACACCTTCAGACACAGACACACACACACACCTTCAGACACAGACACACACACACACCTTCAGACACAGACACACACACACACCTTCAGACACAGACACACACACACACCTTCAGACACAGACACACACACACACCTTCAGACACAGACACACACACACCCTTCAGACACAGACACACCACACACCTTCAGACACAGACCACAACACCTTCAGACACAGACACACACACACAACACCTTCAGACACAGACACACACACACACAACCTTCAGACACCACACACCCACAACCTTCAGACACAGACACACACACAACACACCTTCAGACACAGACACACACCACACCTTCAGACACACACACACACACACCACACACACATCTTCAGACACACACACACACACACACACATCTTCAGACACACACACACACCCACACACACATCTTCAGACACACACACACACACACACACACATCTTCAGACACACACACACACACACACACATCTTCAGACACACACACACACACAACACACACACATCTTCAGACAACACACACACACACACACACATCTTCAGACACCACACACACACACACATCTTCAGACACACACACACACACACCATCTTCAGACACACACACACACACACACACATCTTCAGACACACACACACACACACACACATCTTCAGACACACACACACACACACACACATCTTCAGACACACACACACACACAACACACATCTTCAGACACACACACACACACACACACACATCTTCAGACACACACACACACACACACACACATCTTCAGACACACACACACACACCACACACACATCTTCAGACACACACACACACACACACACCACATCCTTCACACACACACACACACACACACACACACCTTCAGACACACACGACACACACACACACACACACCTTCAGACACAGACACACACACACACACCTTCAGACACAGACACACACACACCTTCAGACACACACACACCTTCAGACACAGACACACACACACCTTCAGACACAGACACACACACACCTTCAGACACAGACACACACACACACCTTCAGACACAGACACACACACACACCCTTCAGACACAGACACACACACACCTTCAGACACAGACACACACCACACCTTCAGACACACACACACCTTCAGACACAGACACACACACACCTTCAGAGACAGACACACACACACCTTCAGAGACAGACACACACACACACCTTCAGACACAGACACACACACACACCTTCAGACACAGACACACACACACACCTTCAGACACAGACACACACACCTTCAGACACAGACACACACACACCTTCAGACACACACACACCTTCAGACACACCACACACCTTCAGACACAGACACACACACACACACACACACATCTTCAGACACAGACACACACACACACACACACCTTCAGACACACACACACCTTCAGACACACACACACCTTCAGACACAGACACAGACACACACACACACACACACATCTTCAGACACAGACACACACACACACACACACATCTTCAGACACAGACACACACACAACACACACACCTTCAGACACAGACACACACACACCACCTTCAGACACAGACACACACACACCTTCAGACACACACAACACCTTCAGACACAGCACACACACACCTTCAGAGACAGACACACACACACACACACACACATCTTCAGACACACACACACACACACACACATCTTCAGACACACACACACACACACACACATCTTCAGACACACACACACACACACACACACACACACACATCTTCAGACACACACACACACACACACACATCTTCAGACACACACACACACACACACACACATCTTCAGACACACACACACACACACCACACACACACACCTTCAGACACAGACACACACACACACACCTTCAGACACAGACACACACACACCTTCAGACACAGACACACACACACCTTCAGACACACACACACCTTCAGACACAGACACACACACACCTTCAGAGACAGACACACACACACACCTTACAGACACACACTTCAACACAGACACACACACACCTTCAGACACAGACACACACACACCTTCAGACACACACACACCTTCAGACACAGACACACACACACCTTCAGAGACAGACACACACACACCTTCAGAGACAGACACACACACACACCCTTCAGACACAGACACACACACACACCTTCAGACACAGACACACACACACACCTTCAGACAGACACACACACCTTCAGACACAGACACACACACACCTTCAGACACACACACACCTTCAGACACACACACACCTTCAGACACAGACACACACACACACACACACACACATCTTCAGACACAGACACACACACACACACACACCTTCAGACACACACACACCTTCAGACACACACACACCTTCAGACACAGACACAGACACACACACACACACACATCTTCAGACACAGACACACACACACACACACACAATCTTCAGACACAGACCACACACACACACAACACCTTCAGACACAGACACACACACACACACCTTCAGACACAGACACAACACACACCTTCAGACACGACACCACACCTTCAGACACACAGACCCACACACACACCTTCAGAGACAGACACACACACACCTTCAGAGACAGACACACACACACACCTTCAGAGACAGACACACACACACACACACCTTCAGACACAGAAACACACACGCACCTTCAGACAACAGACACACACACACACACCTTCAGACACAGACACACACACACACCTTCAGACACAGACACACACACACACCTTCAGACACAGACACACACACACACCTTCAGACACAGACACACACACACACCTTCAGACACAGACACACACACACACCTTCAGACACAGACACACACACCACACCTTCAGACACAGACCACACACACCTACAGACACACACACACCTTCAGACACAGACACCACAACACCTTCAGACACACACACACCTTCAGACACAGACACACACACACCTTCAGAGACAGACACACACACACCTTCAGAGACAGACACACACACACACCTTCAGACACAGACACACACACACACCTTCAGACACAGACACACACACCTTCAGACACAGACACACCTTCAGACACAGACACACACACACACACACACATCTTCAGACACAGACACACACACACACACACACACATCTTCAGACACAGACACACACACACACACACATCTTCAGACACAGACACACACACACACACATCTTCAGACACAGACACACACACACACACATCTTCAGACACACACACACACACACACACACATCTTCAGACACACACACACACACATCTTCAGACACACACACACACACACACACATCTTCAGACACACACACACACACACACACATCTTCAGACACACACACACACACACAACACATCTTCAGACACACACACACACACACAGACACACACACACACACACACACATCTTCAGACACACACACACACACACACACACACACACACACACACCTTCAGACACAGACACACACACACACACACCTTCAGACACAGACACACAGACACACACACACACACCTTCAGACACAGACACACACACACCTTCAGACACACACACACTTCAGACACAGACACACACACACCTTCAGACACAGACACACACACACCTTCAGACACACACACACCTTCAGACACAGACACACACACACCTTCAGACACACACACACCTTCAGACACAGACACACACACACCTTCAGAGACAGACACACACACACCTTCAGAGACAGACACACACACACCTTCAGAGACAGACACACACACACACCTTCAGACACAGACACACACACACACACCTTCAGACACAGACACACACACACACCTTCAGACACAGACACACACACACACACCTTCAGACACAGACACACACACACACCTTCAGACACACACACACCTTCAGACACAGACACACCTTCAGACACAGACACACACCTTCAGACACAGACACACACACACACACACACATCTTCAGACACAGACACACACACACACACACACATCTTCAGACACACACACACACACACATCTTCAGACACACACACACACACACATCTTCAGACACACACACACACACACATCTTCAGACACACACACACACACACATCTTCAGACACACACACACACACACACATCTTCAGACACACACAACACACACACATCACGACACACACACACACACACACAGCATCTTCAACACACACACCATCACCCACACACACACACACACCTTCAGACACAGACACACACACACACACCTTCAGACACAGACACACACACACACACCTTCAGACACAGACACACACACACACACCTTCAGACACAGACACACACACACAACCTTCAGACACAGACACACACACACACACCTTCAGACACAACACACACACACACACTTCAGACACAGACACACCCACACACACCTTCAACACAGACACACACCACACACACCTTCAGACACAGACACACACACACACACCTTCAGACACAGACACACACACACACACCTTCAGACACAGACACACACACACACACCTTCAGAACAGACACAACACACACACACCCTTCAGACACAGAGACACAACACACACCTTCAGACACACACACACACACACACACACACACATCTTCAGACACACACACACACACAACACACACACACACACACACACACACACACACATCTTCAGACACACACACACACACACACACACACATCTTCAGACACACACACACACATTCAGACACACACACACACACACACCTTCAGACACAGACACACACACAACCTTCAACACAGACAACACCAACACCTTCAGACACACACACACACACACACACACACACACATCTTCAGACACACACACACATCTTCAGACACACACACACACACACACATCTTCAGACACACACACACACACACACATCTTCAGACACACACACACACACACACACACACACACATCTTCAGACACACACACACACACACATCTTCAGACACACACACACACACACACATCTTCAGACACACACACACACACACACACCACACACACATCTTCAGACACACACACACACACACACACACACATCTCACAGACACACACACACACACACACACACACACATCTTCAGACACACACACACACACACACACACATCTTCAGACACACACACACACACACACACACACATCTTCAGACAACACACACACACACACACACACATCTTCAGACACACACACACCACACACACACACATCTTCAGACACACACACACAACACACACACACATCTTCAGACACACCACACACACACACACATCTTCAGAACACACACACACACACACACATCTTCAACAACACACACACACAACACACATCTTCAGACACACACACACACACACACATCTTCAGACACACACACCACACCACACACATCTTCAGACACAGACACACACACACACACACACACACACACATCTCAGACACACACACACACACACACACACACATCTTCAGACACACACACACACACATCTTCAGACACACACACAACACACATCTTCAGACACACACACATCTTCAGACACACACACACACAACAATCTTCAGACAACACACCACACACAACACACACACACACACACACACACACACACACACATCTTCAACACACACACACACACACACACACATCTTCAGACACACACACACACACACACACACATCTTCAGACACACACACACACAACACACACACATCTTCAGACACACACACACACCAACACACACTCTTCAGACACACACACACACACACACACCACACATCTTCAGACACACACACACACACACACACACACACACATCTTCAGACACCACACACACACACACACACACACACATCTTCAGACACACCACACACACACACACATCTTCAGACACACACACACACACACACACATCTTCAGAACACCACACAACCACACACATCTTCAGACACACACACACACACAACACATCTTCAGACACACAACACACCACACACATCTTCAGACACACACACACACACACACACATCTTCAGACACACCACACACACACACACATCTTCAGACACACACACACACACACACACATCTTCAGACACACACACACACACACACATCTTCAGACCACACACACACACCACACATCTTCAGACACACACACACACACACCACATCTTCAGACACACACACACAACACACCACATCTTCAGACACACACACAACACACCTTCAGAGACAGACCACACACACACTTCAGAGCACAGACAACACCACACACCTCAGACACAGACACACACACACCTTCAGACACAGACACACACACACCTTCAGACACACACACACCTTCAGACACAGACACACACACACCTTCAGAGACAGACACACACACACACCTTCAGAGACAGACACACACACACACCTTCAGACACAGACACACACACACACCTTCAGACACAGACACACACACACACCTTCAGACACAGACACCACACACACCTTCAGACACAGACACACACACCCTTCAGACACAGACACACCACACACATCTTCAGACACAAGACACACACACACACACATCTTCAGACCCACACACACACACACACACACACACCTTCAGACACAGACACACACACACCCTTCAGACACACAACACACACACCTTCAGACACAGACACAACACACACCTTCAGAGACAGACACACACACCACACCTTCAGACACAGACACCACCACACACCTTCAGACACACACACACACACNCACACATCTTCAGACACACAACACACACACACACACACAATCTTCAGACAAACACACACACACACACACATCTTCAGACACACACACACACACAACACACACACACCTTCAGACCCACCACCAACACACACACATCTTCAGACACACACACACCTTCAGACAACACACACACCCTTCAGACACCACACACCTTCAGAACACACACACACCTTCAGACACACACACACCTTCAGACACAGACACACACACACCTTCAGACACAGACACACACACACCTTCAGACACAGACACACACACACCTTCAGAGACAGACACACACACACCTTCAGACACAGACACACACACACACCTTCAGAGACAGACACACACCCCTTCAGACACAGACACACCACACACCTTCAGACACAGACACACACACACCTTCAGACACACACACACCCCTCAGGACACAGACACACACACACACACAACTTCAGACACAGGAACACACACACACACACAATTTCAGACACAGACACACACACACACACCTTCAGACACAGACACACACACACCTTCAGACACAGACACACACACACCTTCAGGACACAGAACACACACACCTTCAGAGACAGACACACACACACCTTCAGACACAGACACACACACACACTTCAGAGACAGACACACACACACCTTCAGACACACACACACCTTCAGACACAGACACACACACACACACACATCTTCAGACACAGACACACACACACACACACATCTTCAGACACAGACACACACACACCACACATCTTTCAGACACACACACACACACATCTTCAGACACAACACACACACACACATCTTCAGACACACACACACACACACACACACACATCTTCAGACACACACACACACACACAACACACCTTCAGACACACACACACACACCTTCAGACACACACACACCTTCAGAGACAGACACACACACACACCTTCAGACACAGACACACACACACACCTTCAGACACAGACACACACACACACACACACACATCTTCAGACACCACACACACACCACACACATCTTCAGACACACACACACACACACACACACATCTTCAGACACACACACACACACACACACATCTTCAGACCACACACACACCACACAACACCAACACATCTTCAGACCAACACACACACACACACACATCTTCAGACACACACACACACACACACATCTTCAGACACACACACACCACACACACATCTTCAGACACACACACACACACACACATCTTCAGACACACACACACACACACACACACACATCTTCAGACACACACACACACACCACACACATCTTCAGACACACACACCACAACACACACACACAACACACACACACACACATCTTCAGACACACACACACACACACACACACACAATCTCAGGACACACACACACACACACACAACTCTTCAGACACACACACATCTTCAGACACACACACACACATCTTCAGACACACACACATCTTCAGACCACACACACACACACACACACATCTTCAGACACACACACACACACACACAACACACACACACACACACACATCTTCAGACACACACACACGCACACACACACACACACACACACATCTTCAGACACACACACACGCACACACACACACACACACACATCTTCAGACACACACACACACACACACACACACACATCTTCAGACACACACACACACACCTTCAGACACACACACACCTTCAGACACAGACACACACACCTTCAGACACAGACACACACACACCTTCAGACACACACACACCTTCAGACACAGACACACACACACCTTCAGAGACAGACACACACACACCTTCAGAGACAGACACACACACACACCTTCAGACACAGACACACACACCTTCAGACACAGACACACACACACCTTCAGACACAGACACACACACACCTTCAGAGACAGACACACACACACCTTCAGACACAGACACACACACACACACACACACACACACAGACACACACACACACACACACACAACATCTTCAGACACACACACACACACACACATCTTCAGACACACACACACACACACACATCTTCAGACACAGACACCACACACACCTTCAGACACAGACACACACACACCTTCAGACACAGACACACACACACCTTCAGACACACACACACCTTCAGACACAGGACACACACACACCTTCAGAGACAGGACACACACACACCTTCAGAGGACAGACACACCACACACACCTTCAGACACAGACCACACACACCTTCAGACACAGACAAACACACACCTTCAGACACAGACACACACACACCTTCAGACACAGACCACACCACACACACACACACCACACACAGACACACACACACACACACAAACACCACACACACACAACACACACACATCTTCAGACACACACACACACACCACACATCTTCAGACACACACACACACACACACATCTTCAGACACACACACACACACACACATCTTCAGACACACACACACACACACACCTTCAGACACACACACACACACACACACACCTTCAGACACCACACACGCACACACACACACACCTTCAGACACACACGCACACACACACACACCTTCAGACACACACACACACACACACACACCTTCAGACACACACACACACCTTCAGACACACACACACACACACACCTTCAGACACACACACACATCTTCAGACACACAACACATTCAGACACACACACACACACACACACATTCAGACACACACACACACCACACACACACACACATTCAGACACACACACACACACACACATCTTCAGACACACACACACACACACACACACACATCTTCAGACACACACACACACACATCTTCAGACACACACACACACACACACATCTTCAGACACACACACCACACACCACACCTTCAGACACACACACACACACACCTTCAGACACACCACACACACACACACACCTTCAGACACACACACACACACACACATCTTCAGACACAGACACACACACACACCACCACACCTTCAGACACACACACACACACCTTCAGACACAGACAACAACCTCACAACACTTCGAAACCTCACCTTACCTTCAGACACACACCACACCTTCAGACACACACACACCTTCAGACACAGACCACACACCACACCTTCAGAGGACAGACACACACACACCTTCAGAGACAGACACACACACACACCTTCAGGACACAGACACACACACCACACTTCAGACCACAGACACACAGCACCTTCAGACACAGACACACACACACCTTCAGACACAGACACACACACACCTTCAGACACACACACACCTTCAGACACAGACACACACACACACACACACACACATCTTCAGACACAGACACACACACACACACATCTTCAGACACAGACACACACACACACATCTTCAGACACAGACACACACACACACACATCTTCAGACACAGACACAACACACACACATCTTCAGACACACACACCACACACACACACACCTTCAGACACACACACACACACACACACACACACACCTCAGACACACACACACACACACACACACACAACACACCTTCAGACACACACACACACCTTCAGACACACACACACACACACACACACACACACCTTCAGACACACACACCACACCTTCAGACACACACACACACACCTTCAGACACACACACACACACCTTCAGACACACACCACACACACCTTCAGACACACACACACACACCTTCAGACACACACACCACACCTTCAGACACACACACACACACCTTCAGACACACACACACCACACCTTCAGACACACACACACACACACCTTCAGACACAGACACACACACCTTCAGACACAGACACACCTTCAGACACAGACAACACACACCTGTCAGACACACACACCTTCAGACACACCACACACACCTTCAGACACACACCACACACACCTTCAGACACACACACACACACCTTCAGACACACACACACACACCTTCAGACACACACACACACACACCTTCAGACAACACACACACACACACCTTCAGACACACACACACACACACACCCTTCAGACACACACACACACACACACCTTCAGACACACACACACCTTCAGACACACACACACACACACACCTTCAGACACACACACACCTTCAGACACACACACACACACACACCTTCAGACACACACACCACACACACCTCAGACACACACACACACCTTCAGACACACACACACACACACCTTCAGACACACACACACACCTTCAGACACACACACACACACACCTTCAGACACACACACACACACACCTTCAGACACACACACACACACACCTTCAGACACCTTCAGACACCTTCAGACACACACACACACCTTCAGACACACACACACACACACACCTTCAGACACACACACACACCTTCAGACACACACACACACACACCTTCAGACACACACACACACCTTCAGACACACACACACCACACCTTCAGACACACACACACACACCTTCAGACACACACACACCTTCAGACACCTTCAGACACACACACACCTTCAGACACCTTCAGACACACACACACCTTCAGACACACACACCTTCAGACACACACACCTTCAGACACACACACACACACACACACCTTCAGACACACACACACACACACACACACACCTTCAGACACACACACACACACACACACACACCTTCAGACACACACACACACACACACACACACACACACACACACACACACACACACACACACACCTTCAGACACACACACACACACCTTCAGACACACACACACACACCTTCAGACACCTTCAGACACACACACACACATCTTCAGACACACACACACCTTCAGACAAACAGTACCAGGTCAGATACTGACTGTGTGTGTGTTTCCAGTGTGTTTGAGGTTCTCCGTAGTGAGGCCAGGGTGATGGAAGGTCTGCGTTCTCTCCTTATTGAGACTCCCTTCATCCACGACATCCTCAAACTCAACGTACAGCCTTCTGACTCGGACTACGCTGTGGACATCCGCAATCCTGCTGTCAACGTAAGACACACCTACCCCTTTATTTAACCCTAACCATCCAACTATGTCATCCGTGTATATATACTGAACAAATATATAAACGCAACATGTGAAGTGTTGGTCCCATGTTTCATGAGCTGAAATAAAAGATCCCAGAAATGTTCCATATGAAAAAAAAGTTTATTTCTCTCAAATGTTGTGCACAAATCTCTTTACATCCCTGTTAGTGAGCATTTTTCCTTTGCCAAGATAATCCATCCACCTTGACAGGTGTGACATGTCAAGAAGCGGATTAAACAGCGTGATCATTACACAGGTGCACCTTGTGCTGGAGACACTAGGCCACAATGTGCAGTTTTGTCACACAACACAATGTCACAGACTGCAGGACATTCCACCAGAACTGTTGCCAGAAAATTGAATGTTAGTTTCTCTACCATATGCCGCCCCCAACGTCATTTTAGAGAATTTGGCAGTATGTCCAACCTGCCTCACAACCGCAAACCACGTGTAACCACGCCAGCCCATGATCTCCACATCCGGCTTCTTCACCTGCGGGGTCGTTTGAGACCAGACAGCTGGTGACACTGACAAGTATTTCTGTCTGTAAAAAAAGCCATTTTGTGGAGAAAAACTCATTCTGATTGGCTGGGCCAGGCTCCCCAGTGGGTTAGAGCCTAATGAATTTATTTCAATTGACTGATTTCCTTCTGTGAACTGTAACTCAGTAAAATTGTTGAAATTGTTGCATGTTTTTATATTTTTGTTCAGTATACAGTC
This sequence comes from Oncorhynchus kisutch, assembly GCF_002021735.2. Lineage (NCBI taxonomy): Eukaryota > Metazoa > Chordata > Actinopteri > Salmoniformes > Salmonidae > Oncorhynchus > Oncorhynchus kisutch. The sequence continues at coordinate 45,814,341 of NC_034189.2, read as the reverse complement.
AAGACTTTAAACGTGTATAACCCAACTCTTGTTTTGCATGGATCATTTTGATGATAATCTAATCTCTTCTCAGTGGATTAATAACCTGGAGACAGACAGCAGGTACGGCTCATGGCCCTACAACGTCCAGGAGCTCCTCAGACCAACCTTCCCCGGAGTCATACGACAGATCCGGAAAAACTTTCACAACCTCGTGAGTACATGATACGTGTGTCAGACAGTGACACCAAACGTATTGGCATGAACTCGTGTGATGAGTCTGTAGTGTCGTGCAGCTACACGAAACGTATCGTGTACATTTTTGTAACTGACAGCAAAAACAAAGGATGTCTTGTGTTTTAGGTGGTGATTCTGGACCCGACCCATGAGAGTTCTGCTGAGCTGTTGAATGTTGCTGAGATGTTCTACAGCAATAACATCCCACTCAGGTAGGGGGGTGTGTTTCTAGCAAAAATAGTTGTTTTTATTTAACTAGGCAAGTCAGTTTTAAGAACAAATTCTTGTTTACAATGACGGCCTAGGAACAGTGGGTAGACTGCCTTGTTCAGGGGCAGAATGACAGATTTTTACCTGGTCAGCTCAGGGATTCGATCTAGAAAGCTTTTGGTTACTGGCCCAACACTCTAACCACTAGGCTACCTGCCGCCCTCGAAGGCCATGTTGGTTCTAATTCTGCCGTATAGTCTATGTGGATGTGAGTAACTGTGTATAACCCTTAGTGAGGGGCGGGGCGGGGGGTCGATACAGTTACATTTCGGGGTATTATTTTTGACGACGTATTGCATCCTTTTGACTATCGCAATATTATAACTCATGTAGTTTTCCTTCATAGCTCCTTCTCAATCTTTCTAAATTGAGAGCCAATTTGTTTTCAGCACTTTTATTTCCATGACTTTTATTTAGTTTTCTCATGGCTCTTGTCTCTCGTCTCCCTGTAGCAGACATGGTGAGCAATATGTCTGGAACATCCAATCGCAATAAAATCACAGTATCGAATCGCAATACATGTAGAATCGTGAGAATCGCAATACATAGCGTATCGGCACCTAAGTGTCGTGAGGTCCCTGGCAATTCCCATCACTAATAACCCTGCTGTGTGTGTTGTAGGATTGGGCTGGTGTTTGTGGTGTCTGATGTTGATGAGATCGATGGTATGGAGGATGCAGGTGTGGCTCTGCTCCGGGCCTTTAACTACATCAGAGAAGAGCTGGACGCTCCCGCCGCCTTTGACACCATCATCTCGGTGAGTCGGTCTGACCAATGAGAATCATTGATGAGTCTTTTGACCAATCCCAGTGATCTGGAACATCAGCCTGACCAATCAGATGGAAATTCTCTCTTTGAATCTCCTCTCTCCCTCTCTAGATGTTTAACCGCGTGCCTAGCGGTGGTAAGCTAAGTGTAGGTGATGTCGTCAAGGTGTTGGAGAAGAAGTTTCCCTATGTGGAGGTCAGCAGCATTCTTGGACCAGACTCCACTTACGACGACAACCGGAAGGTATGGTTCTGCTTTTATGTGCCGTGATGTTTCTTGGCAGAACGGTATAATTTTCATGTACCGTTTCCCTATCTACCTCCGCCAGGAAGGGCGTGGCTACTACATGCAGACGGGTGTAGGTCCGTTGCCAGTGGTGATGTACAACGGAATGCCGTACCAGCGAGAACAGCTAGACCCAGAGGAGCTAGAAACTGTCACCATGCACAAAATACTGGAGACTACCAGCTTCTACCAACGGGCTGTCTACATGGTGAGTTTTACACACACACACACACACACACACACACACACACACACACACACACACACACACACACACTGACCTTCTCTTGTTGTGTCTTCCTAGGGTGAGCTGGCCACTGATCAAGATGTGGTGGATTTCATCATGACCCAACCCAACGTTGTCCCTCGTATCAACCCTCGAATCCTGTCGACTGCCAGGACGTACCTGGACCTATCTAATACTAGTGAGTTTTACACACACACACACACACACACACACACACACACACACACACACACACACACACACACACACACACACAGACGGAACCATCTTAACCACCTCTCTCTTTCCTGACAGATAACCATTTCATAGATGAGTACGCTCGCTTTCTGTTCCTGGACAGCAAAGAGAAGAGCACTGCTGTGGCTAACAGCATGAACTACATGACCAAGAAGGGTAAGAGAGAGAGATATATATATATATATATATACACACAGCTACACATAAAGAGCTTCATCTTATTGAGCTAAACACTATGTGCTCCTACTTTTCAGCCCTAAATCTCTTGTCTATCTATTCTGTTCTTTCTCCTCTGTGATTTTGTTCTGTCAGGGATGGCCCCCAAGGACCACCATGGTAACCCTTATTTATTTTCCTGCACTTTCTCTACTTTCTCTCTCAACAGACAGTATTACGATCCATAGTTCTGTGAATCCACCATATCTCACACCTCGTAAATATTATCACACCATCTTGCATCTCTGTGAGATGACATGCTTGTTTGTGTTTGTGTTTGTGTTAGAGAGAGAGAGAGAGAGAGAGAGAGAGACTTTCTCAAAGACTAAGTATTGAGATGGCACTGCAACATCAAACCGCGTACATTTCAGGATTAAGGAGGTCTGTGACCCTTTACTCTCCCCATCTCCTCCTCTTCAACTCCCTCTCTCTCTCTCTAGATGATGGCTACATCCGTCCAGTCACGTTCTGGGTTGTGGGAGATTTTGACCAACCTTCCGGACGCCAGCTATTATACGATGCCATCAGACACATGGTATGATGATGTCACACTGATACGATGTCACTATAACACGACCAAAAAACTCCACACAAAAAAAAAACTACCATCTGAACGATTCTCCTAAATCTGCCTTCAACAGAAAACCAGTAACAACGTGCGATTGGGCCTGATCAACAACCCTAGTGACAGCCCATCCAAGGAGAACAGTCATGTTGCCAGGGCGATATGGGCCAGCATGCAGACCCAGACAGCTAACAACGCTAAAAACTACATCACCAAGCTGGCTAAAGAAGAGACCGCTAAGGCACTGGAGACTGGGGCCGACGTCACACAGTTCACTGTCGGGGTAAAGAGTTTACACACACGTTATACACACACGTTATACACACACGTTATACACACACGTTATACACACACGTTATACACCGTTCTGTCTCACCCTTTACTATACTGTCCTGTTCTTTAAAAACAGTCCTGTTTTTCTTTCATTTCTCCAGGGTATGGACGTTGCCTTGTTTAAGAGTGCGTTTGAAGGTCCTAAGTTTGACTTCCTTCTGTCTCACGCTGTCTACTGCCGAGACGTTCTCAAGCTGGGGAAAGGACAGAGAGCAGTCATCAGCAACGGACGGGTGAGTGGGCCACACACACACTAGCATGCTTCCTACTGTGATCGAAGTGTCACAATGGTGTTTGTCTCTCTCTGCCGACAGCTCATTGGTCCGCTAGAGGAAGGGGAGGTCTTTAACCAAGATGACTTCCTCCTATTGGAGAGTATCATTTTGAAGACCTCGGGAGAGCGAATCAAAAGCAAGGTCCAGCAGTTTGGGGTGGAGGAGGACCGGGCCAGTGACCTGGTGATGAAGATTGACTCTCTGCTCTCCTCTCAGCCCAAAGGAGAGGCCAGGATAGAACATGCCTTTGCTGATGACCGATACAGGTACTGGAACTAATCAAACGTTTTACTTAATGTTTTTATTCATTGCCTATATACAGTGCCTTGCGAAAGTATTCGGCCCCCTTGAACTTTGCGACCTTTTGCCACATTTCAGGCTTCAAACATAAAGATATAAAACTGTATTTTTTTGTGAAGAATCAATAACAAGTGGGACAAAATCTTGAAGTGGAACGACATTTATTGGATATTTCAAACCTTTTTAACAAATCAAAAATTTAAAAATTGGGCGTGCAAAATTATTCAGCCCCTTTACTTTCAGTGCAGCAAACTCTCTCCAGAAGTTCAGTGAGGATCTCTGAATGATCCAATGTTGACCTAAATGACTAATGATGATAAATACAATCCACCTGTGTGTAATCAAGTCTCCGTATAAATGCACCTGCACTGTGATAGTCTCAGAGGTCCGTTAAAAGCGCAGAGAGCATCATGAAGAACAAGGAAAACACCAGGCGGGTCCGAGATACTGTTGTGAAGAAGTTTAAAGCCGGATTTGGATACAAAAAGATTTCCCAAGCTTTAAACATCCCAAGGAGCACTGTGCAAGCGATAATATTGAAATGGAAGGAGTATCAGACCACTGCAAATCTACCAAGACCTGGCCGTCCCTCTAAACTTTCAGCTCATACAAGGAGAAGACTGATCAGAGATGCAGCCAAGAGGCCCATGATCACTCTGGATGAACTGCAGAGATCTACAGCTGAGGTGGGAGACTCTGTCCATAGGACAACAATCAGTCGTATATTGCACAAATCTGGCCTTTATGGAAGAGTGGCAAGAAGAAAGCCATTTCTTAAAGATATCCATAAAAAGTGTTGTTTAAAGTTTGCCACAAGCCACCTGGGAGACACACCAAACATGTGGAAGAAGGTGCTCTGGTCAGATGAAACCAAAATTGAACTTTTTGGCAACAATGCAAAACGTTATGTTTGGCGTAAAAGCAACACAGCTCATCACCCTGAACACACCATCCCCACTGTCAAACATGGTGGTGGCAGCATCATGGTTTGGGCCTGCTTTTCTTCAGCAGGGACAGGGAAGATGGTTAAAATTGATGGGAAGATGGATGGAGCCAAATACAGGACCATTCTGGAAGAAAACCTGATGGAGTCTGCAAAAGACCTGAGACTGGGACGGAGATTTGTCTTCCAACAAGACAATGATCCAAAACATAAAGCAAAATCTACAATGGAATGGTTCAAAAATAAACATATCCAGGTGTTAGAATGGCCAAGTCAAAGTCCAGACCTGAATCCAATCGAGAATCTGTGGAAAGAACTGAAAACTGCTGTTCACAAATGCTCTCCATCCAACCTCACTGAGCTCGAGCTGTTTTGCAAGGAGGAATGGGAAAAAATGTCAGTCTCTCGATGTGCAAAACTGATAGACATACCCCAAGCGACTTACAGCTGTAATCGCAGCAAAAGGTGGTGCTACAAAGTATTAACTTAAGGGGGCTGAATAATTTTGCACGCCCAATTTTTCAGTTTTTGATTTGTTAAAAAAGTTTGAAATATCCAATAAATGTCGTTCCACTTCATGATTGTGTCCCACTTGTTGTTGATTCTTCACAAAAAAATACAGTTTTATATCTTTATGTTTGAAACCTGAAATGTGGCAAAAGGTCGCAAAGTTCAAGGGGGCCGAATACTTTCGCAAGGCACTGTACATTCTGTTTACCTCTCTGGTCTATGATTGGTCCACAGTGCTGTAAAGATCCGGCCCACAGAGGGAGAAGTCTACTTTGACATGGTTGCCGTGGTAGACCCCGTAACCAGGGACGCCCAGAAACTAGCCCCGCTCCTATTGGTTCGTACCGCTTCTAATAACTGTCACTTAGGAGTTCTGTCTCACTCCAAGTACTCTGTCTCACAGCCATCTGTCTCTCCATGTTTCTCTCCCCACCAGGTGTTGAAGAAGCTGGTCAATGTGAACCTGCGCGTGTTTATGAACTGCCAGTCCAAACTCTCAGACCTGCCTCTCAAAAGGTGAGCAAGACCCCAGCTACATGCAGGTCATCCTGTTTTAACTGCTGGGACCTCGTTTCTGTTGTCTTAGTTTCCTTACCCTTAGAGGTCCCTGGTAGTACCTGAGGGTTTTTCCTGTGTTTCTCTAAACCCTCCTCTCTTCTCCCAGTTTCTACCGGTATGTGTTGGAGCCTGAGGTGTTGTTCCAGACTGACGGTAGTTTCTCCCCTGGTCCCCTGGCTAAGTTCCTGGACATGCCTCAAACTCCCCTCTTCACACTCAACCTCAACACCCCTGAGAGCTGGATGGTGGAGTCTATACGCACTAGATATGACCTGGACAATATCTACCTGGAAGAGGTGTGTTTTCTGTGCTGTTTTGTTTTTAGGATTGTGTTCTATTTATAGCACGGTTGCCTTGGCTAATGTTGTCCTGCACCTCTTCAGCTGGAGAGTGTAGTGACTGTGGACGGAGTATTCTGGTATTTGTCTAAGTAATTTATTTTAAAGGTTTAATAATGGTTCTCTATTCTCCCTGTCTAGGTGGACAGTATAGTAGCAGCAGAATACGAGTTGGAACATCTGCTGCTGGAGGGTCACTGTTTTGACGTGAGTACAGGTCAGCCCCCCAGAGGACTCCAGTTCACCCTGGGAACCCCCTCCAACCCTGTCATCGTCGACACCATCGTCATGGCCAACCTGGTGAGTCACCTCTGACTTCTAACCCTAATGTCTGACTCTGTCGTCATGGCCAACCCTGACCTCTAACCCTAACCTCTGTTGATAGGCAGACACCTTTCTATTCTCCGTTGTTGTGGTTGAACGAGGGCTTTGTGTTGTCGTCGTCCTCAGGGTTATTTCCAGTTGAAGGCTAACCCAGGAGCCTGGATCCTGAAGCTGAGGGGGGGGCGGTCTGACGAAATCTACAAGATCTACAGGTACGGAAGATCACATATCACGGCGTCTTCAGTTTAGCACATGACTAGTGGAACCATGCGTATTAGTGCTGGGCTGGAACAAAAGCCTGCACAATGCACACCCTGTTGTTCCTCTTTCTGACGTCACATCCTCTCTTCCAGTCATGATGGAACAGACTCTCCAGCAGACGCTGATGACCTCATCGTGGTGCTAAACAACTTCAAAAGCCGGATCATCAAAGTCAAGGTACTGCTTTGACCCCAGCTGTAGAGTACAGCTTTCATATTGTTGGTTGATGTCAGGTCCCAATAAAGCTTAGGTTGTAATCGAATTGATCAATAAGTCCATTGCTAAATAATGTATTGATCGTGTGTTGTTGATCAGGTCCAGAAGAGGCCAGAGAAGTTCAGTGAGGAGCTGTTGAGTGATGGAACCCAGGAGAACGACTCGGGCTTCTGGGAGTCACTCACCAGGTGTCTCTCTCTAAGCATCCAGCTCCACCCTTTACATCTACTGTTTCATACCTATTTGATCTCTGCTGAATCTGATGGTGTTTATTCTCTCCCTGTCTTTCTCTCTCCAGAGGGTTTACAGGAGGTGTGAAGACGGAGGAGAGTAAACAGGAGAAGGATGATGTCATCAACATATTCTCTTTGGCCTCTGGACACCTCTACGAACGTTTCCTCAGGTACGTGTGTGTGCGCGTGTGTGGTTTTTCCAAATGTTTGTCTGTTGTAATCCCACAATTTGTTCTCTCTCTTAGGATCATGATGTTGTCTGTTCTAAAGAACACCAAAACACCAGTCAAGTTCTGGTTCCTCAAAAACTACCTGTCCCCGGCATTTAAGGTAGTTAAGTATAAAATATAAATATAATCTGTTATTCTCTCCTTTAGGAGTTTACTTTGAGTGTGGCGGTATGAATAGGGTTTCCAATATCGAGTTTTCATTGAGTTTACTCCAGAATAAATGTTATTCCCACAGGAGTTTATCCCGTACATGGCAGAGCAGTATGGTTTCCAGTATGAACTCGTCCAGTATAAGTGGCCGCGGTGGTTACACCAGCAGACTGAGAAACAGAGGATTATCTGGGGTTACAAGATCCTCTTCCTGGATGTCTTGTTCCCTCTGTCCGTCGACAAGTTCTTATTCGTGGACGCAGATCAGGTACACACACACACACGTGCACACACACTCAATGTCCATGTCTCTGATTTGTGTAAACCTGAGAACTCTCTTTCCTCTCTCCTCCTACAGATAGTGCGTACCGACCTGAAGGAGCTCCGTGACTTTGACCTTGAAGGAGCGCCGTATGGCTACACACCGTTCTGTGAGAGCCGGAGAGAGATGGACGGCTTCCGCTTCTGGAAGTCTGGCTACTGGGCGAGTCACCTCGCTGGACGCAAATATCACATCAGGTAACTGAGTGTGTGTGTGTGTGTGTGTGTGTGTGTGTGGGGGGGGGGGGGGGGGGGTAGAGGCATATGTGTGTGTAACCCTCTGTCTCTCCAGTGCTCTGTATGTGGTAGATCTGAAGAGGTTCCGTAAGATAGCAGCAGGAGACAGACTGAGAGGACAATACCAAGGCCTGAGTCAAGACCCCAACAGCCTGTCCAACCTCGACCAGGTGTGTGTGTGTTAAAAGTGAATATGGGTGTATAACATTTAGATTTTCCTAACATTTGATATTCCCAAACAACCTTTGTGAAGTTAAATTCGCTTCAACTCTGTGTATTTACTTTTCTAATATTTTCCTATACTCTCTCTGTCTCTCCAGGATCTGCCTAATAATATGATCCACCAGGTGCCTATCAAGTCTCTACCTCAGGAGTGGCTCTGGTGTGAGACTTGGTGTGACGACAACTCTAAGAAAAAGGCCAAGACTATCGATCTGGTACGAAGTGTGTGTGCAGATTCTAGTCATGTCTGTGTTTTTACACTCCACTCTGTGTTTATTTGGACAGTGAAGCTAAAATGTTTAACCCTTCCTCCAGTGTAACAACCCCCAGACCAAGGAGCCCAAGTTGCAGGCAGCTGTTCGTATCGTAGCAGAGTGGAGCGACTACGACCAGGAGATCAAACGCCTGCAGAACAGAGTCCAGGAGAGAGGAGCAGAGAACCATACCACACAGAAGGACAAGCCAGGTACATATAAACTCAGCAAAAAAAGAACATTTTCTGGACTCTGTCTTTTAAAGTTTATTTGTAAAAATCAAAATAACCTCACAGATCATCATTGTAAAGGGTTTAAACACGTATCCCATGCTTGTTCAATGAACCATAAACAATTAATGTTTGGGGCGGCAGGGTAGCCTAGTGGTTAGAGCGTTGGACTAGTAACCGGAAGGTTGTGAGTTCAAACCCCCGAGCTGACAAGGTACAAATCTGTCGTTCTGCCCCTGAACAGGCAGTTAACCCACTGTTCCCAGGCCGTCATTGAAAATAAGAATGTGTTCTTAACTGACTTGCCTGGTTAAATAAAGGTAAAATAAAAAATAAAAAATGAACATGCACCTGTGGAATGGTCGTTAAGACACTTAACAGCTTACAGACGGTAGGCAATTAAGGTCACTATGAAAACTTAGGACACTAAAGAGGCCTTTCTACTGACACTGAAAAAGACCAAAAGAAAGATGCCCAGGGTCCCTGCTCATCTGTGTGAACGTGCCTTAGGCATGCTGCAAGGAGGCATGAGGACTGCAGATGTGGCCAGGGCAATAAATTGCAATGTCTGTACTGTGAGACGCCTAAAGACAGAGCTACAGGGAGACAGGACGGGCTGATCGCCCTCACAGTGAACACATGTACCAACACCTGCACAGGATCGGTACATCCAAACATCACACCTGCGTGACAGGTACAGGACGGAAACAACTGCCCGAGTTACACCAGGAATGCACAATCCCTCCATCAGTGCTCAGACTGTCTGCAATAGGCTGACAGAAGCTTGTAGGCCTGTTGGAAGACAGGTCCTCATCAAACATCACCGGCAACAATGTCGCCAATGGTCACAAACCCACCGTCGTTGGACCAGACAGGACTGGCAAAAAGTGCTCTTCACTGACGAGTCGCGGTTTTGTCTCACCAAGGGTGATGGTCGGATTCAAGTTTGTCGGCCATTTTGAGCCTGTAATCGAACCCACAAATGCTGATGCTCCAGATACTCATCTAGTCTAAAGAAGGCCAGTTTTATTGCTTCTTTAATCAGAACACCAGTTTTCAGCTGTGCTAACATAATTGCAAAAGGGTTTTCTAATGATAAATTAGCCTTTTAAAATGATAAACTTGGATTAGCTAACACAACGTGCCATTGGAACACAGGAGTGATGGTTGCTGATAATGGGCCTCTGTAGATGTTCCATAAAAATGTGCCATTTCCAGCTACAATAGTCATTTCCAACATTAACAATGTCTACACTGTATTTCTGATCAATTTGATGTTATTTTAATGTTCAAAAAAATGTGCTTTAATTTAAAAAACAAGGACATTTCTAAGTGACCCCAAACTTTTGAACGGTAGTATACAAAAATATACATGCATGCATGCATGCATGCATGCATGCATACATACATACATACATACACAGTTGACTAATCCCTCTTCTTCCTCCCCTCTCTCTCCTAGATGATACACATACAGAGTTGTGAGACCAGCGGATGGAAGATGTGGCTGTAGCAGCAACAAAAGATGGAACCATGTTAATAGACAATGCTGTTCTCCTTTGGAACAGCAATGATAGACTGACTGCAAACCAATACTCATTCAATCATTAATTTTCCATGTATTTGTATTTTCTCTGTTGAGAGTGGTGAGGATACGGGATAGGGAAGGGGTGCTGGGTAGGGATGATATGGGGTGACTGTTAGTGGATGGTGTGGGTCTGAAAAATCAGACTATTCCAACAGTTCCCACCTCCAATATTTTTGATCCATCCATGTTTGTACTGATTAGGACACCTTATTAAACGACTGTCTGTGGGTAGAGGTTTGGGCTTAGGAGTTAAATCACACTGATAAATAGCAGCTTAAGTTATGAGATGAGAGTTTTGTCCTGTTCTATGCCTTCTGTTTCTGTGCTTTAGACTTCAGTTGTCCATGGCCTGTGTCAAACTCAGGGAAAGGTGGTTTTGGCCAATCGATCTGATTCAATCTCCTAATGACAATACAAAGAGGACTGGAGCGACATTTTATTTAATGTGAAACAGACATTAGTTCTGTCATGTAGTAAAATAGGGATTCATATCTCTACAATACAATTTACCTGTAACATTCGGAACGTTGCATCCTTGTGAGCGTGATGTGGAGTTAAGGGATGTGTGGGTGGGGACTGGTGGGGACGTATCAGCGACAGACGGCACTGGGAGTTCCGTGATCACTCAAATTGATTGTAACAGCGACTTGAAAGGCAGCAGGCATATGACTAGAATGTTGTAGTTCCGGGTGGCCAATCTTATCCACAAAAGGTCTGTGGGTGCAGTTTTTTTTTTCTAGCAATATACCTATTTCATCATGTCAGTCTTTAATGAAGATCATGATACATGGGCTTGTTGAATAAGACTGCTTGACTGGAACAAAGCCTAGGGTCAGATTGGCCACCCCTGCTTTAGTTAACTCCTGTTTTCTCCGCTGTGGTCTGTTCTAGAGTAAACACTGTTAGTCATCCATTGCCAACCGCTGGCTGTTTCCGTTCTTTGTTTTGGCTGGATATGTACTGTTAATTGTGGGAAATCATTATTTTGTAATAAAAACCAAGGAACCCAACACTTGTCATTTAGTGACGCTGATCCCTCTTCTACATGTTGGTGTTTCCTTTCTGTTTGTTTTACTGGTAAGATATTTGGATTATACTCTTATATACCGTGCCATCTATAAGAATACAGTAATGGCTGGAGAATGACTACAGATTTACTATTAAAAGGCTGGACTTACATAGGCAGACCAATTCTGGGGTGTGTTCAGTATGGAGAGGAAGAGACAAAGCGAGAGGGATAACAGGGCCCAAAATCGGTGTTCTCCAGCAGGTGAGTTTTTGTATAGCGGTCAATGAGTGTCGAATTTCGCTAACATAAAAATGTAACAGTTTATTTGGTCTAATATTTGTAATGACTAGGTCCCTAGTTGTTACAAGTGTACTGATATAAGTAGGACATGTGACATCCCAGGAACTTTTAGAAAAAACACATCGGTTGTGCCTGTTCACATGCTTATCTGTCCTCTCATTGGCTAGAATGGCTCACCTGATTTTGCCTCCTCCTGAATGCCTTCTATTTTATATAACTAGGCAAGTCAGTTAAGAACAAATTCTTATTTACAATGACGGCCTACAAAGGCTAAACCCAGATGACGCTGGGCCTGTTGTGCGCCACCCTATGGGACTCCCAATCACAGCCAGTTGTGATACAGCCTGGATTCGAACCAGGGTGTCTGTAGTGATGCCTCTGGCACTGAGATGCAATGCCTTAGACTGCTGTGCGACTCAGGAGCCTTCTACTTTTGAAGACATTTATTTTCATTGTTACAGAGCGGTCACTTGAGTATCTTGTCAATATAACTGATAATCTGTGGTTTAATTAAAACCTCTTAAGGATCTGACCATTTTTTCAATTTGTCTAAAATGACATACCCAAATCTAACTGCCTGTAGTTCAGGACCTGAAGCAAGGATATGCATTTTCTTGATACCATTTGAAAGGAAACAGTTTTGTACCATCAGGGAAAGGAAACAGTTTTGTACCATCAGGGAAAGGAAACAGTTTTGTACCATCAGCTTTGAAATGCAAGAGAAAGGCCATAATGTACTATTCCAGCCCAGGCACATTGACGATTTTGGCCACTAGATGGCAGAGTATGTGCAAAGTTTTAGACTGATCCAATGCATTACTGTTCAAAATGTTGTATCAAGACTGCCCAAATGTGCCTAATTGGTTTATTAATACATTTTGAAGTTCATAATTGTGCGCTCTCAAACAATAGCATGATATTCTTCTACTGTAAATTGGACAGTGCAGTTAGATTAACAAGAATTTAAGCTTTCTGCCCATACCAGATGTCTATGTCCTGTGATTTTTTTTGTTTGTTACTTACAACCTCATGCTAATCACGTTAGCTTAACTGTCCCGCTCGGGGGGCACCGATCCCAGAGGTTAAACTCCAACAGTACTGTACTGAATTGCTGTTGAACGGTGTGCACCGTTTTGGGAAAACATGTCATTCAGCACAAACCGTTGAAATAACTGAATGCACCCCAGAAATGGGCTGCCTGTGTAAACACAGCCAAAGAGTCTCCCCAACATTTGAACTATGCCCACTTATCTTTTATTAAAAATTATAGTTTGCAAGGCAGATTGTATAACACAGGGGGAGCAACAATATACAAATAAGAACATGAACATGATTAAAAGCAGAAACACACAAAACATTTTTTTAATGTGAACATGTCCCCCATCTAGTGACATTTAAAAGCCTAACTAATGATGGTATTGGGTTGCCTGGCGACACCCTGAACCTAATTCCACTGCTCTATTCATCGCTACATACATTGGCTTCAGAAAGTATTGATACCACTTGACCACATTGTGTTTCAGCCTGAATTCCAATTTATTTATTTTTCACACCATCTACACAAAATACACCATAATGACAAAAGTGATAACATGTTTTTAGAAAATTTATTAAATTAAATATCTAATTTACATAATTCACACCCCCGAGTTAATACTTTGTAGAAGCACCTTCGGCGGCGATTCATCTTTGAGTCGTATTGGGTATGTATGTATTAGCGTGGCACATCTGGATTTGGTGATTTTCTCAACCTCAAGTTAGATGGGGAGTGGCATTGAACAGCAATCTTAGAGTCTTTCCACAGATTTTCAATGGGATTCAAGTCTGGGCCACTCAAGGACTTTCAGTCTTGTTCTGAAGCCATTCCAGCATTGCTTTGGCTGTATGCTTGGGGTCATTGTCCTGTTGGAACATAAATCTTCGCCCCCAGTCTAAGGTAATTTGCACAGCTTCTCATCAAGGATTTGCCTGTATTCGGCTCCATTCATTGCTCCCCCATCCTTTCAAGACACCCAATCCCTGCCGCTGAATAGCATGATGCTGCCATTCATGCTTCATGGTAGAGATGGGTGATGAGTTGTGCCTGGTTTTCTCCAGACATAGCGCTTTGCATTTGAGGTCAAAGAGTAAAAATGGTCTCATCAGACCAGAGCATCTTTTGACTTATTCTCTCAGTCGATCACGTGCTTTTTTGCAAACTCCAGGGGTGCTGTTATGTGCCTTTTTCTCAGGAGTTGCTTCTGTCTGGCCACTCCCGTAAATCCCAGGTTGGTAAAGTCTGTAGAGACCGTTGTCTTTCTGACAGGTTTTTCCATCTCAGTCAAGGAACTGTGTAGTTCTGTCAGAGTGGTCATTGGGTTCTTGGTCACCTCCCTGACCAAGGTCCTTTTTGCCCGGTTGCTCAGTTTGGTCGGATGGCCAGCTCTCGGCAGTCTGGGTAGTTCCACATTTTATTTCCCAATGAGGGAGAACACTGTGCTCTTAAACTTTCAACACTCTAGAAATAGTTTTATACAGTACCCTTTCCCAGAGATATGCCTGATCACAATTCTCTCTCGGAGATCTACAGAGTTCCTTGGACTTCATGGTATAGATTCTGCTCTGACAAGCACCGTCAACTGTGGGACCTTAAGAAAGGTGTGTTTCTTTCTAAATCATGTCCAAAAAATGTAATTGGCCACAGGTGGATTCCAATTAAGTTGCAGCGACACCTCAAGGATGATCGAAGGAAATCGGATGCACATGAACTCAATTTGGAGTGTCATCGCAAATGAGTGTGAATACTTAAGTAAATTTGATAACATTTCAAAAAACATGTTTTCACATTGTCATTATGGGGTAATGTGTGTAGATGGATGAGAAAAAAAATCAATTTAGAATTCAGGTTGTAACAACAGATTGTGGAATAAGTCAAGGGGTATGAACTTTCTGAAGGCGTTGCCAACCTAGAAGTTATTTGTGTGACTTCAAAATTAGAAGAATTGTACAAACTAATTCATCAGTGATTGGATAGTCTAACAAATCTTAACCACGCAAAGTATAAAAGTTGATAACGTCATCATGCAGGCCGGCGTTGGCCCAACCTATCAATTTCTGGGACCAATCAGAAAGGTCAGAATGTGTTCACATTTTAAGGCAAATCCAGACTCATCGTGGAGAAGAAACGTCAGTTGGCTGGATCGATGTCAATGGTTAGCCAGGCAAGGTATTGGGCTTTGTCTGAAGAGTTCAGTGGTGTATCTGATCTGTAGATGCCCACCCTGCCTTGTCCTAACTCCGGGTCGCTGATCCCTCATAGGTGGCAGCCAGCTGGAGAATTTGTTTGACCTCTGCAGCTTAAGAGCAAATTTCAGACAAATGTATTCATCCGAAGGTTGTAGTTGGGAACCTTTCATTGGCATCTTTTCAAAGTAGCTGATAAACAAAATATCAACATTAAAGCTGCAATATATAACTTTTTGAGCGACCAAATTCACATATAAATGTGTGTTATAGATCTGTCACTCATCAAAAGCAAGTCTAAGAAGCGGTAGATATGTTCTATGTGCGCCATTTCTATGCTTCCTGTTCTGTCTTTCACTTTTGTACACCGGCTGAAAGTACAATATCTTTTGTTCTGGAAAATATATTTCACAACGGTATAGATGGTACCATTGTACACTATACTTGCTTGTTTTGTCACATAAATTGAAATTAAGGCAAACTATTCGAATTTCAGCAACCAGGAAAATGGTGGAGAGATTTCTGCATTGTGCATCTTTAATACAATATAGCTGACTAAAAATCTCCAATGGGGAAGGCCCATAATTTAACAATGACCGCTGTTGAAACAAAATATTAAAACACATTTAAAATAAGACTTTTGAAAAAAAGAAATACTTCAATGAAAAGAGTAATACTCAGACTTGTGTATCAGCAAAAGTCTGTCTATGTGTATTTTCTAGTCTGTGGTGGCAATTCCAGGCCACCTGGTTAGAAATCACATTGATTGGGTGGGTTCCTGCAATACCAAACACAACTTCTGCATTATAGATCGAGGAACTCTGAGACACCAGAGTAGTGCCTCTTCTCGTGGCGTTTTCTGTCGCCATCTTGGGAGAAGCGTTGCCCACAGATAGAGCATTGGTATGGTTTCTCTCCAGTGTGAACAAGACTGTGTCTCTTCAGTGACTCTTTTCGAAAGAATCGTTTTCCACAGTCTCCGCACTGATGATTTCTCTCTCCAGTATGAACCCTCCTCACGTGTCTCACCATGCCATCTATGCGAGTAAATGTCTTTCCACATTCCAAACAAGGATAGGTTGCTCTTTCACCAGAGGTATGTGTTAGTATATGTGATTTGTACGATTTTGTATATGCAAAACTCTTCCCACACTCAGTGCAGTGATATGGTTTCTCTCCCGTGTGTACTCGCATGTGTATTTTAAAGTTGTGAATCTCCTTTCCACATATTGTGCAGAGAAATTTCTCTCTTTTTCTCAAATGTGTTCTCCTGTGTCTTTCAAAAAGTCCCTTGTACAAGAACTGCTTGTTACAGTCAGGACAGTGGAGGATCTCTCTGTGTACTAAAAAGTGTGCTTTCCAGTCAACCAGGTCTGAAAACCTTTCATCACACTTTGAACAGCGGTAACTTTTCTTGTGTGTTAACTGATGTTTTTCAAGCTGTTCCAATCGGACAAAGCTTTTCACACAGTCAGAGCAGCGGAAATTACGTTCCTCCTTCATATGTGTTTTTTGGTGTGACTTAACATGATCTAATCGCGCAAAACTTTTGTCACAGTCAGGGCAGTCGTAAGGCTTCTCTCCTGTATGTGTTCGCTGATGTCTTATAAGACGATTCTCTAGTCTGAAGCTCTTACCGCAGTCGGGGCAGATGTATGGCTTCTCTACAGTACTGAAACTCTCTGTCCAGTAATCAGAAGTATCTTCAGGATCCTCTTCATTCTCCTGCGTTGTTTGGGGTAGTCGCAGTTTTTCTGAGTGTCGATTCTTTCGAACTGAACTTTCGTAAGGGGAGTCTTTGCCTGGATGTGACTGGCCCATTTTTTCCCCTGGTGCACTAGCTCGCATTTTACTCTTCTGCCTGCCTCTGCTGGCTGTTCCCTGCTGTGTGTGCACACAGTCTACATTCATTTCAGTTTGATGGTTCAGTGTAACATTATGTTCCTCTTTTATATGTATTTTTTGGTGTAATTTAAGATTATCTAATCGAGCAAAACTTCTCTCACAATCAGGGCAGTGGTGAGGCTTCACTCCTGTATGTATTTCTTGGTGTAATTTAAGTTTGTCTAATCTAGCGAAAGTTCTGTCACAAACAGGGCAGTGGTGAGGCTTCTCTCCTGTATGTGTTCGCTGGTGTCTTATAAGATCCCTCACTTTTCTAAAGCTCTTACCGCAGTCGAAGCAGTAGTGAGGCTTCTCTCCTCCAGGACTGAAACCTTCGATCCACTCATCAGAGTCATCAGTATCTAGGGGCTCCTCTTCCTTCTCCTGCATTTTTTTGCTATGTGTTGGTGTTCTCTTTTCTGGAGCTCTAGCTCGTATTTTACTCTGCTGCCTTTTACTCTCTCTGACTTTGCTGAATGTTCTCTGCTGTGTGAGCACACGATCTACATTGGATGCACTGCTGGTAGCTTTGAAGGTATTGTCCAGCTGGTGTTTTTCAAGCTTCTCCAATAAGACAAAGCTTTTCGCACAGTCAGAGGAATGAAATATGTGTTTGTCTTTTGCATGTATTTTTTGGTGTGACTTAAGCTTATCTAATCGAGCAAATCTTCTGTTGCAATCAGGGCAGTTGTGAGGCTTCACTCCTATATGTATTTCTTGGTGGATCTTTAGCTTATCTAATCGAGCAAAACTTCTGTCGCAATCAGGGCAGTGGTGAGGCTTCTCTCCAGTATGTGTTCGCTGATGTAATTTAAGCTTATCTAATCGAGCAAAACTTCTGTCGCAATCAGGGCAGTGGTGAGGCTTCTCTCCGGTATGCGTTCGCTGGTGTCTTATAAGATCCCTCACTTTTTGAAAGCTCCTACCGCAGTAGGCACAGTAGTGAGGCTTTTCTCCTCCAGTACTGAAGCCATCAGTGTCATCAGTATCTAGGGGATCTTCTGCATTCTTCTGCATTGTTTGGTGTTGTTGTGGTCTTTCTGAGTTTTGATTCTTCTCTGATTGGCACTGGACATTGGCTGGGCATTGATGTTTTCTACATGAAAGCACACGGTCTTCATTTTCCGTGCTGCTGGCAGCTTTGAAGATATTCTCCTGCAGGTCCTGTTGCTTTTCCACAATTTCAGTTTGACGAATGCGTGTGACAGCTTTATCCAGTGTGAGTTCTGGGTCCATTTGTAATTGCTTGGACAGTCTCCTGTCAAGTAAGCCTGCAACTAGTCTGTCTCTTATCATCTCACTGAGCAGAGCTCCATAACCACAATGTTCTGACAAACAATGAAGTGCAGAGATAAAATCATCAGCAGTCTCTCCAGCTTCTTGTTGTCTTTGGTTGAATTTTGTTCGTTCTAATATTACATTCCTCCTAACTGCCAAATGTCCATCTTGCTGCTCATTATTAGAACTGTGGAAGGGTTCCCCCTCGATCAGGTTGTCATCTTGCAGGTCTTCTGGGGTGTCCATCTCCTCTGCCTGGAAATACATTTAAAATGGCATAATTACCAGTAGGCCTAGTATCATCTGTGTTCTCTAAAACATAATTTTGTAATAGATATAGTCTACTTTTCAATACGGTTAAAGTCCAAATTAGAATAGATAGCATTCAATAAATAGCTAAACAAATAACTTAGGTCTATACATTTTTACAGTAGTAGCTAGTTCTAATCATTTGTAATACTTAGCAGTATCAACATTATAATGTATTGTTTTTCATTAGGTCTAGAGCTCACCATAGCATAGAATACCCAGTGGGCATATGACATGATAAAGACGTCTTTTTCCTGTTAGAAATTTGGTCAGGACGTATTTTTCATGGCATCTTTTTTGACGTCATGAAAAATTATTCTTATTTGGGTTGAAATCTGACTGATCTACTGACCAGTTATCTAAAGCATGAAACAAACTGAGGATCTCACTGCCGATAGATATTTATCACAAACCTATCGGCCTTCTCTTGCAAGAACAAAAGCGGCACCTGCTGCGTGCCATCCCGGTAGCGACAAACCTATCGTTTCTACTTGTAGAATCGCAATACTTGTCAGTGGCCAACAACTTGACTTTAACCCAATCGGAGAGCATGAATCCCCACTTGGGATTCCACCAACAGGACTGACAACAAAAAGGGAAGAAAAATAGGAAATGGTCTCCGTACATCCACAGATGAGCCAGTCACGCTTCAAATGCAATGTATGCTATGGGATGGTAGCTAGCTAAGTGCACAGACAACATTGAATATTTACTGCTTATTACATTACAATCTCCTATTCGTGGTCAGTATCTATCAAGCCCAGAGCAGACTTGTTTAGAATGAACTGTGTGTTTGAAAGAATAGAGTTGTCTGACTCTCTGATGCAGCGGTCCAGCAGGTGCTGAGTAGAATGAGCTGCTTATCAGCTAACTAGCCAACTTTACATACTATAGAAAACCAAAGCTTTGTTGACGTGAGAGTTCACAGAGCAGCCTGTTAATTACAGGATGTTGACGGCTGTGCCATACAGATGACAAAATAGTTGGGAAGAGATTTGAGGTACCGATTCCATGGTACAGGGTGTATGAGTTGATATATAAAATCACGCAAGATTCAAGACTTCGTGCTTTCCAGCAAAAATTATTATATAGTATTCTTGCCACCAACAAAAAGTTGAATATTTGGGGCATACAATCATTGAAGCTCTGCCCTCTGGTAGCCTGTTTCTCATCTCAGGAATGGCTAAAATGCATAATATTGTTCTAAAATTTACCATAGAAATAGTACTCTTGGGAGATTTGGAGAGACTGGGTCAGTCAATTACTAATACTCTTAGTAAAAGGTTTTATCTTCAACTCGCAATCTGTGGAGTCGATAGAAATTGTAGGTTAAACATCTAATCAAATTTTATTTGCCATATACACATGGTTAGCAGCTGTTAATGCGAGTGTAGCGAAATGCTTGTGCTTCTAGTTCCGACAGTGCAGTAATATCTAACAAGTAATCTAACAATTCCCCAACAACCACCTAATACACAAATCTAAAGGGGTGAATGAGAATATGTACATGTAAGTATATGGATGAGCGATGGCCAAGCGGCATAGGCATGTACAATAGATGGTATAACGAGACTCAGACTAGAGCATACAGGACCTATTTTCTCTCCATATCCCCTGATTTCTACCGCAAGCTCTGGACATTTACACCTGGATCTTGCAGCTAGCTAGCTGCTATCCGAGTGACTATTGGCTGACGTCGGTCCCGGAGCAAACATCAACTATTCCGGAGCTAGCCAGCTGAATAGTTCCATCAGTCACTCCTGGGCTACAATCACCTATCCGGACCCGTTTTACTGTCGATGCGGAGCCCCACCTGGCCATCACGACTGGACTACCGACGTTATCTGCCCGAGGGAGTTATCCAACTGGCCCCTCCGTCGCGACATAACCTGAACGCCCATCTGCAGCCCGCTAATCGTTAGCTGTCTTATCGGCTGCTATCTAAATAGGTCTATCAGACAATTCTCTTGGGCCACTATAACTATTTCGCCAATTGGATTGGTCCCCTCTACCACACGGAACCCCACTAATCTACTGACGGAAACGCACAAGGTGGCTAAAAACAGACCTCCATCTTCTGCCAGCTTGCTACCCATGGCCCGGTTAGCTGTCTGAATCGCCGTGACCCCAAACAACCTCACTACTCACTGGACCCTTATGATCACTCGGCTAAGTATGCCTCTCCTTAATGTCAATATGCCTTGTAAATTGCTGTTCTGGTTAGTGTTTATTGGCTTATTTCACTGTAGAGCCTCTAGCCATGCTCATTATACCTTATCCAACCTTTCAGTTCCACCACCCACACATGCGATGACATCACCTGGTTTCAATTATGTTTCTAGAGACAATATCTCTCTCATCATCACTCAATGCCTAGGTTTACCTCCACTGTATTCACATCCTACTAATACCTTGGTCTGTACATTATACCTTGTAGCTATTTTATAGCCCCCAGAAACCTGCTCCTATTACTCTCTCTTCCGGGCGTCCTAGACGACCAATTCTCAGAGCTTTTAGCCGTACCCTTATCCTATTCCTCCTCTGGTGATGTAGAGGTGAATCCAGGCCCTGCAGTGCCTAGCTTCACTACTATTCCCCAGGGGCTCTCTTTTGATGACTTCTGCAACCGTAATAGCCTTGGTTTCCTGTATGTTAACATCAGAAGCCTCCTCCCTAAGTTGGTTTTATTCACTGCTTTAGCACACTCTGCCAACCCGGATGTCCTAGCCGTGTCTGAATCCTGGCTTAGGAAGACCACCAAAAACTCATATCTCCATCCCTAACTACAACATTTTCAGACAAGATAGAACGGCCAAAGGAGGTAGTGTTGCAATCTACTGCAGAGATAGCCTGCAAAGTTCTGTCCTACTATCCAGGTCTGTACCCAAACAATTTGAACTTCTACTTTTAAAAATCCACCTCTAAAAACAAGTCTCTCACCGTTGCCGTCTGCTTTAGACCGCCCTCAGCCCCCAGCTGTGCTCTGGACACCATATGTGAACTGATTGCCCCCATCTATCTTTAGAGCTCGTGCTGCTAGGTGACCTAAACTGGGACATGCTTAAGACCCCAGCCATCCTTCAATCTAAGCTTTATGCCCTCAATCTCACACAAATGATCAATGAACCTACCAGGTACCACCCCAAAGCCGTAAACACTGGCACCCTCATAGATATCATCCTAACCAACTTGCCCTCTAAATACACCTGTTGTTTTCAACCAAGACCTCAGCGATCACTGCCTCATTGCCCGTCAGTAGAGGATGCCTGGTTATTTAAAGAAATGCCTTCCTCACCTTCTTAAATAAGCATGCCTCATTCAATACATTTTGAACCAGGGACAGATATAGCCCTTGGTTCTCTCCAGACCTGACTGCCCTTAAACAACACAAAAACATCCTGTGGCGTTCTGCATTAGCATCGAACAGCCCCCGTGATATGCAACTTTTCAGGGAAGTTAGAAACCAATATACACAGGCAGTTAGAAAAGCCAAGGCTAGCTTTTTCAAGCAGAAATTTGCTTCCTGCAACACAAACTCAAAAAGGTTCTGGGACACTAAAGTCCATAGAGAAAAAGAGCATCGCCTCCCAGCTGCTCACTGCACTGAGGATAGGAAACTCTGTCACCACCGATAAGTCCACTATAATTGAGAATTTCAGCTACAGCTGGCCATGCTTTGCACCTGGCTACCCCTACCTCGGTCAACAGCACTGCACCACCCACAGCAACTCGCCCAAGCCTTCCCCATTTCTCCTTCTCCCAAATCAAGTCAGCTGATGTTCTGAAAGAGCTGCAAAATCTGGACCCCTACAAATCAGCCGGGCTAGACAATCTGGACCCTTTCTTTCTAAAATTATCTGCCGAAATTGTTGCAACCCCTATTACTAGCCTGTTCAACCTCTCTTTCGTGTTGTCTGAGATTCCCAAAGATTGGAAAGCAGCTGCGGTCACCCCTCTTCAAAGGGGGGGACGCTCTTGACCCAAACTACTACAGACCTATATCTATCCTACCCTGCCTTTCTAAGGTCTTCGAAAGCCAAGTCAACAAACAGATTATCGACCATTTTGAATCCCACCGCTATGCAATCTGGTTTCAGAGCTGGTCATGGGTGCACCTCAGCCATATCTTAACCGCCATCGATAAGAAACAATACTGTGCAGCCGTATTCATTGACCTGGCCAAGGCTTTCAACACTGTCACCTGTCCAGCATCACTACTCTGGAAGGTTCTGACTTAGATCATGTCGACAACTACAAATACATAGGTGTCTGGTTAGACTGTAAACTCTCCTTCCACACTCACATCAAACATCTCCAATTCAAAGTTAAATCTAGAATTGTCTTCCTATTTCGCAACACGCATCCTTCACTCATGCTGCCAAACATACCCTTGTAAAACTGACTATCATACCGATCCTCGGCGATGTAATTTACAAAATAACCTCCAATGCCCTACTCAATGAATTGGATGCAGTCTGTCACAGTGCCATCCATGTTGTCACCAAAGCCCCAGTAACTACCCACCACTGCGACCTGTACGCTCTCGTTGGCTGGCCCTCGCTTCATACTTGTTGCCAAACACACTGGCTCCAGGTCATCTACAAGCCCCTGCTAGGTAAAGTCCCCCCTTATCTCAGCTCGCTGGTCACCATAGCAGCACCCATCTGTAGCACGCGCTCCAGCAGGTAACTCTCTCTGGTCACCCCCAAAGCCAATTCCTCCTTCGGCCGCCTCTCCTCCCAGTTCTCTGCTGCCAATGACTGGAACGAACTGCAAAAATCTCTGAAACTGGAAACACTTATCCCCCTCACTAGCTTTAAGCACCAGCTGTCAGAGCAGCGCACAGATTACTGCACCTGTACATAGCCCATCTATAATTTAGCCCAAACAACTACCTCTTGCCCTACTGTATTTATTTATTTTGCTCCTTTGCACCCCATTTTTTCTATTTCTAATTTGCACATTCTTCCACTGCAAATCTACCATTCCAATATTTTACCTGCTATATTGTATTTACCTCGCCACCATGGCCTTTTTTTGCCTTTAACTCCCTTATCTCACCTCATTTGCTCACATTGTACACTGCTCAAAAAAATAAAGGGAACACTAAAATAACACATCCTAGATCTGAATGAATTAAATATTCTTAAATACTTTTTTCTTTGCCTAGTTGAATGTGCTGACAACAAAATCACACATAAATGATCAATGGAAATCAAATTTATCAACCCATGGAGGTCTGGATTTGGAGTCACACTCAAAATTAAAGTGGAAAACCACACTACAGGCTGATCCAACTTTGATGTAATGTCCTTAAAACAAGTCAAAATGAGGCTCAGTAGTGTGTGTGGCCTCCACGTGCCTGTATGACCTCCCTACAATGCCTGGGCATGCTCCTGATGAGGTGGCGGATGGTCTCCTGAGGGATCTCCTCCCAGACCTGGACTAAAGTATCCGCCAACTCCTGGACAGTCTGTGGTGCAACGTGGCGTTGGTGGATGGAGCGAGACATGATGTCCCAGATGTGCTCAATTGGATTCAGGTCTGGGGAACGGGTGGGCCAGTCCATAGCATCAACGCCTTCCTCTTGCAGGAACTGCTGACACACTCCAGCCACATGAGGTCTAGCATCGTCTTGCATTAGGAGGAACCCAGGGCCAACCGCACCAGCATATGGTCTCACAAGGGGTCTGAAGATCTCATCTCGGTACCTAATGGCAGTCAGGCTACCTCTGGCGAGCACATGGAGGAAATGCCACCCCACACCATGACTGACCCACCGCCAAACCGGTCATGCTGGAGGATGTTGCAGGCAGCAGAACGTTCTCCACGGCGTCTCCTGACTGTCACACGTCTGTCACATGTGCTCAGTGCGAACCTGCTTTCATCTGTGAAGAGCACAGGGTGCCAGTGGCGAATTTGCCAATCTTGGTGTTCTCTGTTCTCACCTGTGGACGTCGGGCCCTCATACCACCCTCAATGAGTCTGTTTCTGACCGTTTGAGCAGACACATGCACATTTGTGGCCTGCTGGAGGTCATTTTGCAGGGCTCTGGCAGTGCTCCTCCTTGCACAAAGCCTACGGCCTCCTCCACGTCTCCTGATGTACTGGCCTGTCTCCTGGTAGCGCCTCCATGCTCTGGACACTATGCTGACAGACACAGCAAACCTTCTTGCCACAGCTCGCATTGATGTGCCATCCTGGATGAGCTGCACTACCTGAGCCACTTGTGTGGGTTGTAGACTCTGTCTCATGCTACCACTAGAGTGAAAGCACCGCCAGCATTCAAGTGACCAAAACATCAGCCAGGAAGCATAGGAACTGAGAAGTGGTCTGTGGTTATCACCTGCAGAACCACTCCTTTATTGGGGGTGTCTTGCTAATTGCCTATAATTTCTACCTGTTGTCTATTCCATTTGCACAACAGCATGTGGAATTTATTGTCAATCAGTGTTGCTTCCTAAGTGGACAGTTTGATTTCACAGAAGTGTGATTGACTTGGAGTTACATTGTGTTGTTTAAGTGTTCCCTTTATTTTTTTGAGCTGTGTATATACACACACACGTGATGAGTAATGTAAGATATGTAAACATTATTAAAGTGGCATTATTTAGAGTGCATTGTATAAAGTGACTAGTGGCCAGTGATTGGGTCTCAATGTAGGCAGCAGCTTCTCTGAGTTAGAGATTGCTGTTTAGCAGTCTGATGGCCTTGAGATAGAAGCTGTTTTTCAGGGTTCAACATGTAGGCTGTCTTGTCATTGTTGGTAATCAAGCCCACTACTGTTGTGTCATCTGTAAACTTGACGATTGAGTTGGAGGCGTGCATGGCCACGCAGTCATGGGTGAACAAGGAGTATAGGAGGGGGCTGAGCACGCACCCTTGTGGGGCCCCAGTGTTGAGGGTCAGCGAAGTGGAGATGTTTTCCAGTGCTTGGCCACCCACTCAGTTAACGGTGACCTTTTCAGCTACATTCCAGCGAAAGGAGAGAACAGAACCACCCCTCCTTAAATCCATAGTCATTGACAGTAAGTTTCAAATGTTTTTTTCTCTTTGATACTCTGATCTTCAATGTGTAATGATTCCTACTAACCAGCTTGGTAAGAGCTAGGTTTGTACTAGTCAGAGTTGTGACTTGGACAAAATAACTAGACTTGACTTGGAGGCTCAAGACCTGGGACCTTGGCTTGAGACTGATGACTTGAAATTATCTGGCCAGGTTTTGTAACATTTTGTCACTAATTTTGTGGCAGTCTCCATGGATTCCCCTAGCAACAAAATGTGCAACAGATTGGCTATTGAAACGCACACTTGGTCCTCTGATTGGACCAGCAAACTTAGCACAGGTTAGCACGGGTCAGGTGAGCTAGTGAACAGATTGCTGTACAGCTATTGGATCGGGGGCAGTCAAACATCAATTTGTAGGGAGAGAGGATTGCCATAAATAAATATGCAGCTCCAAAAATGGTTCGGTGATCAAGAATATTAACTGTTTACTTTGCAAGCTCACCAGCAATGTGACATCAAGCAACAGTTAGGCCTACTAGCATGTTAGGCAAAAATTGCTTGAAATTGATTATTTACTTATGAAGCTTGCATTTTGTATTTTTTGTTAAAGCTGCTGTGTGTCACTTTTTGGTCAACCCAACCAAATTCACATAGAAATGTGAGTTATAGATCTGTAATTCTCATTTAAAGCAAGTCTAAAAAAGAGGTAGATATGTTATGTGCGCCATTTCCATGCTTCCCATTCTTAAGTTTTGGCAGAGACCCACCCGTTTTGGCAGAGCCCCACACACACAAAGTTTGGAAACACCTACTCATTCAAGGGTTTTTCTTTATTTTTACTATTTTCTACATTGTGCGCCACCCTATGGGACTCCCGGTCACAGCCGGTTGTGACACCGCCTGGGATCTAACCCGGCTGTAGTGACACCACAACTCTGTGATGCAGTGCCTTAGAACGCTGCACCAACCGGGAGGTGCACCTTGCTCTTTAATTAGAATGTATTTATTACAGTTTAATTAAATGCATAAAGCCTTATAGGTATTTAGGGAACATGATACATTGCATCAGAAAGACAACCAAGTTGTTACTATCTTCAGACAAGATAGAACGGCCAAAGGACTGTTAGGTTTCAGATGTGTCACATGCACTTATTTAAGTCTTTTTAAAGACTATCATTTGCAGTGTACAAGATACCAAATTTTAGGCTATCACACAACATAATACTTAAACTGGAACAACCCTCAGTAACAGTTGCCCAAAAATAACTGTGCGCAAACCCTATCCCCAAATATTATAATGAGCCCCCGCCTCTAGCTGGGCTTGGTGTGGGCTAAGACGTCAGCATGCTTCAGTTCGGCTGGCACCTAGCCAAACTCGGCTAGCCGAACCAGTGTGCTTGCATACTCCCTTAAAAAAAAAAAATGCTTGAAAAACAAGGAAAAAAAGCGACAATAGTACCGTTTGTCCATTTTCAGACACCCAAAAATAGTCAGAGATCTTAGTCATGCAATTTTAATCTAAGATGTTTAGTGCAGTATTTTTCAATAAAAAAATGAGCATGAAAACGAGTAGTCTCTCGTTGAATGACAACAAAGACTTTATTGAAGAATCCCCACTGTTGACCAATCGCAGACGAAAGGGTGTAGACGTCGGCTCAGAGCTTCAGCTTGCCGCTAGAAAAACATTTGTGTGCCCAAACAGCCGAATGAAACCTCACCGAAGTCCAAAACGTCACAAAATAATATATGCACAAACTCTACCGAACTGTATCACCTGGGAAGCATGTGGATGCCTTTAGCCCATGTTGGACTTGGTGCGGGCCGGCCCGCGTTCTGCTTGGTGCGGGATAACCGGAGTTGGGCTTGTTGTGAGCTAGCCTGTGTCGGGTGGGCTTGGTGTGGGCTAGCCGTTGGCCACCTTGCCCACCGAATGGGGTCATGTTTGCTGGGAAGTGCATATACAGTGCATTCAGAAAGTATTCAGACCTTGATTTTTTCCACATTCTGTTACATTACAGCCTTATTCAATCTACACACAATAGCCCATAATGACAAAGCGAAAAACAGATTTTTAGAAATGTTTGCAAATTTATTTAAAAAAAACAGTATTCAGACCCTTTGCTATGAGACTCGAAATTGAGCTCAGGTGCATCCTGTTCCATTGATCATTCTTTAGATCTTTCTACAACTTGATTGGAGTCCACCTGTGGTAAATTCAATTGATTGGACATGATTTGGAAAGGCACCCACCGGTCTATATAAGGTCCCACAGTTGACAGTGCATGTCAGAACAAAAACCAAGCCATGAGGTTGAAGGAATAGTACGTTGAGCTCCGAGACAGGATTTTGTTGAGGCACAGATCTGGAGAAGGGTACCAAAAAAATTATGCAGGATTGAAGGTCCCCAAGAACACAGTGGCCTCCATCATTCTTAAATGGAAGAAGTGTGGAATCACCAAGAGTCTTCCAAGAGCTGGCTGGGCAATCGTGGGGGAGAAGGGCCTTGGTCAGGGAGGTCACCAAGAACCCGATGGTCACCCTGACAGAGCTCCAGAGTTCCTCTGTGGAGATGAGAGAACCTTCCAGAAGGACAACCAACTCTGCAGCACTCCACCAAATCAGACCTTTATGGTAGAGTGGCCAGACAGAAGCCACTCCTAGGTAAAGGCACATGGACTCTAAAGGACTCTCAGACCATGAAAAACAAGATTCTGGTCTGATGAAACCAAGATTGAACTCTTTTGCCTGAATGCCAAGCGTCACATCTGGAGGAAACCTGGCACCATTCCTACGGTGAAGCATGGTGGTGGCAGCATCATGCTGTGGGGATGTCTTTCACCGGCAGAGACTGGGAGACTGGTCAGGATTGAGGGAAAGATGAACGGAGCAAAGTACAGAGAGATCCTTGATGATAGACTGGGGCGAAGGTTCACCTTCCAACAGGACAACAACCCTAAGCAGACAGCCAAGACAACACAGGGGTGGCTTCGGGAACAAGTCTCTGAATGTCCTTGTGTGGCCCAGCCCGATCGAACATCTCTGGAAAGACCTGAAAATAGCTGTGCAGCAACGCTCCCCATCCAACCGGACAGAGCTTGAGAAGATCTGCAAAGAAGAATGGGAGACACTCCCTAATTGCAAGTGTGCCAAGCTTGTAGAGTCATACCCAAGAAGACTCAAGGCTGTAATCGCTCCCAAACAACGAAGTACTGAGTAAAGGGCCTGAAAACATACGTAAATGTGATAGCAGTTAATTAAAATAATTAAAACTAAAAATCTGTTTATGTTTTATCATTATGGCGTAGTGTGTAGATTGAGGGGGAAAAAACGATTTAATCCATTTTAGAATAAGGCTGTAACGTAAGAAAATTTGGAAAAAGACATGTGGTCTGAATACTTTTCAAATGCATGAATGTATGTACCTCTGAGCTGCTGTTAGAATCTTTCTATTTGGTTTCTCAAGGGGAGGCTGTGCAGTCTTGCCCTCTACCAGTGTCTGTTCAGATAGCCTCTGTATCAAGCTTAACCGCTCCTATTTCTTTTGGGCTATTGCCCGTGTACATTTGATAAATCTACTTATATATTTGGTATAATATGGTGCTTTAACCTGTAAATAAATGTACACTGAGCCCATCAACCTGCCATGCTGATCTCATGCCCCTTAAGACTGGTACATGGTCCATATTATTTTATTTTTGACAATTACATCATCAAAATGTGTTGTAGACAAAATAATGAAAAGGGCTGTCAGGTCAATAAATAAACAAAGATTTGTCGTTGAACAAGTCATTGCATACAGTTGAAGTCAGAAGTTTACATACACTTAGGTTGGAGACATTCAATTTCATTTTTCAACCACTCCACAAATGTTTTGTTAACAAACTATAGTTTTGGCAAGTCGGTTAGGACATCTACTTAGTGCATGACACAAGTCATTTTTCCAACAATTGTTTACAGACAGATTATTTCACTGTATCACAATTCCAGTGGCTCAGAAGTTTACATACACTAAGTTAACTGTGCCTTTAAACAGCATGGACAATTCCAGAAAATAATGTCATGGCTTTAGAAGTTTCTGATGGGCTATTTGAGTCAATTGGAGGTGTACCTGTGGATGTATTTCAAGGCCTACCTTCAAACTCAGTGCCTCTTTGCTTAACATCATGGGAAAATTTAAAGAAATCAACCAAGACCTCAGAAAAAAAATTGTAGACTTCCACAAGTCTGGTACATCCTTGGGAGCCATTTCCAAACGCCTGAAGGTACCTCGTTCATCTGTACAAACAATAGTACGCAAGTATAAACACCATGTGACCACGCAGCCGTCATACCGCTCAGGAAGGAGACGCGTTCTGTCTCCTAGAGATGAACAGACTTTGGTGCGAAATGTGCAAATCAATCCCAGAACAGCAGCAAAGGACCTTGTGAAGATACTTTTGTACCTGTTTCCTCCAGTATCTATTTCCACAGTAAAAACGAGTCCTATATCAACATAACCTCAAAGGCTGCTCAGCAAGAAGCCACTGCTCCAAAACCTCCATAAAAAAAGCCAGACTACGGTTTGCAACTGCACATGGGGACAAATATCATACTTTTTGTAGAAATGTCCTCTGGTCTGATGAAACAAAAATAGAACTGTTTGGCCATAATGACCATTGTTATGTTTGGAGGAGAAAGGGGGAAGCTTACAAGCCCAAAGAACACCATCCCAACCGTGAAGCACTGGGGTGGCAGCATCATGTTGTTGAGGTGCATTAATGCAGGAGGGACTGGTGCACTTCACAAAATAGATGGCATCATGAAGCAGGAAAATTATGTGGATATATTGAAGCAACATCTCAAGACATCAGTCAGGAAGTTAAAGCTTGGTCGCAAATGGGTCTTCCAAATGGACAATGACTCCAAGCATACTTCCAGAGTTGTGGCAAAATGGCTTAAGGACAACAAAGTCAAGGTATTGGAGTGGCCATCACAAAGCTCTGACCTCAATCCTATAGAATATTTGTGGGCACAACTGAAAAAGCATGTGCGAAGCCTACAAGCCTGACTCAGTTACACCAGCTCTGTCAGAAGGAATGGGACAAAATTCACCCAACTTATTGTGGGAAGCTTGTGGAAGGCTACCCAAAACATTTGACCCAAGTTAAACAATTGAAAGGCAATGCTACCAAATGTATTTATTTATTTTATTTCACCTTTATTTAAAGAGGTAGGCAAGTTGAGAACAAGTTCTCATTTACAATTGCGACCTGGCCAAGATAAAGCAAAGCAGTTCGACACACACAACAACACAGAGTTGCACATGGAGTAAAACAAACATACAGTCAATAATACAGTAGAAAAATAAGTCTATATACAATGTGAGCAAATGAGGTGAGATAAGGGAGGTAAAGGCAAAAAAAGGCCATGGTGGCGAAGTAAATACAATATAGCAA
This sequence comes from Oncorhynchus kisutch, assembly GCF_002021735.2. Classification (NCBI taxonomy): domain Eukaryota; kingdom Metazoa; phylum Chordata; class Actinopteri; order Salmoniformes; family Salmonidae; genus Oncorhynchus; species Oncorhynchus kisutch. The sequence goes on along the minus strand of NC_034189.2, from coordinate 45,783,569 downwards.
GTAAATCACTGGAATGGTAGATTTGCAGTGGAAGAATGTGCAAAGTAGAAATAATAGGGTGCAAAGGAGCAAAATAAATAAATAAATTAAATACAGTAGGGAAAGAGGTAGTTGTTTGGGCTAAATTCTAGATGGGCTATGTACAGGTGCAGTCATCTGTGAGCTGCTCTGACAGCTGGTGCTTAAAGCTAGTGAGGGGGATAAGTGTTTCCAGTTTGAGATTTTTGTAGTTCGTTCCAGTCATTGGCAGCAGAGAACTGGGAGGAGAGGCGGCCAAAGGAGGAATTGGTTTTGGGGGTGACCAGAGAGATATACCTGCTGGAGCGCGTGCTACAGGTGGGTGCTGCTATGGTGACCAGCGAGCTGAGATAAGGGGGGACTTTACCTAGCAGGGTCTTGGAGATGACCTGGAGCCAGTGGGTTTGGCGACGAGTATGAAGCGAGGGCCAGCCAACGAGAGCCTACAGGTCGCAGTGGTGGGTAGTATATGGGGATTTGGTGACAAAACAGATGGCACTGTGAGACTGCATCCAATGTATTGAGTAGGGCATTGGCTATTTTGTAGATGACATTGCCGAAGTCGAGGATCGGTAGGATGGTCAGTTTTACGAGGGTATGTTTGGCTGCATGAGTGAAGGATGCTTTGTTGCGAAGGTGCAGGCAGGTGCAGGCAGTGATCGGTTGAAAAGCATGCATCTAGTTTGACTTGTATTTAAGAGCAGTTGGAGCCCACGCAAGGAGAGCTGTATGGCATTGAAGCTCGTCTGGAGGGTTGTTAACACAGTGTCCAAAGAAGGGCCAGAAGTATACAGAATGGTGTCGTCTGCGTAGAGGTGGATCAGTGACTCACCATTAGCCAGAGCGACATCATTGATGTATACAGAGAAGAGAGTCGCCCCAAGAATTTAACCCTGTGGCACCCCCATAGAGACTGCCAGAGGCCCGGACAACAGGCCCTCCGATTTGACACACTGAACTCTCTGAGAAGTAGTTGGTGAACCAGGCGAGGCAATCATTTGAGAAACCAAGGCTATCGAGTCTGCCAATAAGAATGTTCTGATTGACAGAGTCGAAAGCCTTGGCCAGGTCGATGAATACGGCTGCACAGTAATGTCTCTTATCAATGGCAGTTATGATGTCGTTTAGGACCTTGAGCGTGGCTGAGGTGCACCCATGACCAGCTCTGAAACCAGATTGCATAGCGGAGAAGGTACGGTGGGATTAAAAATGGTCAGTAATCTGTTAGATATAGGTCTGTAGCAGTTTGGGTCTAGAGTGTCACCCCCTTTGAAGAGGGGGATGACCGCGGCAGATTTGCAAACTTTCAGAATCTCAAATACTAATTAAGTGTATATAAACTTCTGACCCACTGGGAATGTGATGAAAGAAATAAAAGTTTAAATAAATCACTCTACTATTACTCTGACATTTCACATTCTTAAAATAAAGTGGTGATCCTAACTGACCTAAGACAATTCATTTTTTTGACGATTAAATGTCAGGAATTGTGAAAAACGGAGTATTTGGCTAAGGTGTACGTAAACTTCAGACTTTTTTACTTGACTTGAAAAAACCTGTTCAAGTTGGGACTCGGACCTTGTCACTTACTTGTGACTTGAATAATAGTGACTTGGTCCCACCTCTTGTACTAGCTATGCTGATGATCATTAACGTTTTTTCTCTGCATCAGGTCTCACATCTCCATTAAGTCTGATTGTAAATTTTAATATTGGTGATCAATATCAGAAAGTTTTGTAATCTAGGTCTGAAAATTTAGAGCCATCAATTGGAAAGCCTCATATCCACCCTCAGTAACAAACTGGAGGACTGAACTATTTAGCTACATCCCATTAGACTAGGCTATATATTATAAAATCAAAACATAAACCAGACATATGACAGAATTTGGAAACCGTATGTTAGAAAATGTGCTGCATAGCGGGTGTTATGTTTGTGTTTTTGTTTCTGAATATCAGTTTGTTTTGGGATTAAATGCTTTCAGTAGTGTTTTGTTTGTGGATCCCTCAGTGAGAATGAATGTATGCGGATTTGTGTGTGTGTATTGACACTGTGTGAGAATAAACTTTAAATAACTTTCAGTGATTTTATTGTCTCTTTACACATACTTAAAGTTTTGCATTTACCCTTCCTTTTTTTTTTAAGACTGCCAAGCTGTCCACAATTGGGGGGAACCTCCGTCCGGGACAATGTCCTCAGGATTATGGAGCGGTGTGTTTATATGAAGTTGTTTGAATATTACAACATGTATAAGGAGGATTAAGCACAATTTCATCCTTTAGAGATGAGGTAAACATTTATTATCCAACTACTGTCTAATTTTGATATCCTCTTTTAAAATGTTTCAGACTGATGACCAATGAACAAACATCCCACTTCAATATGAATGGACAGAGAATACAAGCCTTTGCTACCACTTGTGTGTGTTCCATTGTAGTTGGTAAGAAAATGTGAGCAGTTGAGACATTTACATAGACAACAAGACAGGTTTAGCAGATTCTGCCTGTTAAAGATATTTTACTGTGTTACTGTTCTGTCCTGCATGCCCACATTATGCCAATCGTTCATTTATTTTCATCTCGTTTTATGCTTACAGCGTCATGAAAAGCCAGAAAACTCACAAGGTTGATGTGTTGCCGGCCCTCTGGAAAGTCCTAAAATGTGCCCCTGACCTCCGTGGTGGAGTAGGACGCAAAGTTGCTATTTTCTTCCTAACTAAGCTATAACAGCCACAAACATCTTTAACTAGTACCATGGAAATAGTTTTAGCCAGCTGAGTTTACAAAGTTTATTCAGAAAGGTCCCTTTCTGGTTATTTTTAAATCTCAAATGGATAAAGCTGTAATGCGCTGATTCTCTTCACTGCAGATCTGACCCATCACACGACTCTTCAAGAGGACCACTATGCTCCAGATCGCCTTCTGTGCTCAGAGGTCCTTGATGAGGATCTACCCCATCACACAGCTCTTATTAATCATTAAGAAGATAAAACAAAGGGCCTTTATATACTGTGTCCCAGTCGTTCTACTCATGTCTGTGGGTGAATTATGATACAACTACTGTATGCAGATTTGCAAAAAAATCATTTGTTTTCACCATTTCTTGATCTAATTTAAAATGCAAGAATATGTTGCAGAATTTAAATTTAATTGGTGCCTATGGAAACAAATAGAAATGTAATGAACAAAAAACATAATCCAATTTTATCCTCAGAAATACTTTTTACAGTAGGTAATAAACTGTAGTCAAGTGGTCATTACCAGGTTGATGGTTTTAACTATGACCAGTACATAACATAGCACATAATATAGTGGTCAGATTCATGACCAACTGGTCCTATGGTGGTCAGTAAAATACGTCATACTATGGTCAGCAAAAAGATGTAACAAAAAAAACGTTCCGTTTGCGACCAGAATAAGACGTCATAGTCTTTTCATCCAGGTTTGGCCCACTGGGTAGTGATCTAGGTTAGAAAAGGTTAATTGACAATAGAAGTAGTATTTTTACCTGTGGATAGTCTGACTTCGTCTCCTTGTGTTTTATGAAGCCAGACAGCCAGGACAGTGTGGTGAGTATTTGTGTTTGTATTCCCGATGCTGCACCCCCACTCTTCCCCTTAATTTTCCTCCTCAGTCTGACATATCTGTCTCTCAATTTCTTCCATTTCGTCCTGCAAACCTGTTCTTCTACTCTCAGAGTTTGGGCTATCTCCTTCCAGCTGTTGCTGGTTATTGTGAAGTCTTTATAGTCTTTCAATGAGGTGTTGTACAAATTGTTGTACCTTCTGACCTCTTCAATTAGCTTTTCCTCGAAACTTGCGTCGTCCTGAATCTTGCTTGTTTTAGAGTCATCAGTATAATGGGGCTCATCTTCATCTCGGTTCTCATGCATTGTTTGGTTCAGTCCTTCCTTCTCAAGTTCCGCCATTTTCTCTGAACTGTATCTGAACAGAAAGGGTGCGGGTAAAACCAGAGGATGCGAACCAACGAAGTCTGTTATGTTATTCTATGAACAAGAGTTTTGTTTGCTTCTGCAGGTAGCAATTGAAGCTGTTGTTTTGATTTGATATAAAGAAAAAAAATATTTCACACGATCCAAAGCTTGTTGTTGCAACTGCACACCTATCCCACTGTCTACGGTCTGCTATTCCTCTCTCCACACCAGGCGCAGTGTGATCAGGTTTAGAAAGGAACAAGACAAGCACCTAAAAAAAAAAAAGATTGATAACGACTCTAGCTAACTATTTTCTGCAATCATTGGCACTTGAGAGTTGGCATTTTACATGATCCGATATGCAAATCACATGCACGGCGAAATGTCGTAAAATGCATGCAGACGTTTCACTTTACGTCTCAATGCCGAGTATGGAAAGTCAAAGGGCCAATAAGTGTGTCATCACTAGTTACCACACCCAAAGTCAACATGATGTCTAAACCCCGCCTATTTAAAACATTTATATGTTTAAAATCTGATTTTACACCTAAACTTAACCACAATTATAACATTTTGCTTAAACCTAACCATAAAATAGGACCAAAAAGTACATTTTGTTTTATGAATTTTAACTCTAGACAATTTGGATTTGTGGCTGTGGTAACTAGTGGCAACCCCACAAAGTGTGCAGAAGAGAAAACAGGGGAGAACGACCCCAGTGGGTAAAAACTGGTTAAAAAGACCTCAGTATTATGTTTTTTTTACTATGTCTTATTCTGGTTGAAAACTAGAATTATGTAGCTTACTGGTCATAGTTAAGACGTCATCATAGTTAATACATAATCATAATCTGGTAATGACCACCTGACTACAACCTATTATCAACAATCTTAGAAAAAAAGGGTTCCAAAAGGGTTCTTCGGCTGTCCTCATAAGAGAACCCTTTTCGGTTCCACGTAAACCCTTTGTGTTCCATGTAGAAATCTCTGTGGAAGGGATTCTACCTGGAACCAAAAATGGTTCTTCAAAGGGGACAGCCGAATAACCCCTTTAGGTTCTAGATGACACCTTTTTTTCTAAGAGTGTACTGTAAAAAGTATTGCAGATGATATTTGGATATTGACAACATTGTTCGTTACATTTCTATGTGTTTCCATAGCAACCATAGTCTGCAACATATTCTTATTCAAAATATATCAAGCAATGGCAAGAACAAATCTACATCACAATTTTTTGCACATCTGCATATAGTAATTGTTTCATAATTCACTCACAGACATTACATGCGTAGAAATACTGGGACACAGTATATAAATGCCCATTGTTTTAGTTGATTAATGATTAATAGGAGTGATGTGATGGGGTAGATCGTCATCAAGGACCTCTGAGCACAGAAGGCGATCTGGAGCATAGTGGCCCTCTTGAAGAGTCAGATCTGCAGAGAAGATCATTTTGTGGAATAGACACTGGCTGGAATGCGGTTTTAACCAATCAGCATTCAGGATTAGAACCACCCGTTGTATAAAAAAAGTATATAACACCGGATCCAGAGGTTCAAATATTGTCGCTAAGCTAGAGTAAAAACATAGTGCCTTTGCATGGTAAGCTAGTGGTAACATAGTGCCCTTGCTTGGTAAGCTACTCTGGCTCACCAAGCCACCTAATGGATATTCACTACAAGCAGTTCGTTTTTTTGTGTATGTGAGACCAATGCACTGTTTCTCTAAAGAAATCAAATAATTCAAGTCAGAAATCAAGTCAGGAACTTTGGGATGCTGAGTTGTAGTTTTTATTAAGCAAATAGTCAATCTAGTCTAACTCAAACGTGGTAATTAACTACAATGACCATAATCCATTTCGATATCTGTTTAGAACATCTTCCCTTGATGCCGCTGCATCTCCCCAACATGCCGCTGCTTTACTTACAAATGTAAAACAAGATTGCAGGAGAACATGGACTATCACAGCAGTCAAATCTTTTCATCGTTTTTTGTGTACATTTTGAGAAACTGTTTTTGTTTTCCAGCTGTTTTGTTGTGTCGACTACCTGTGATCTGTTCCAACTGCTGTATGGAATGTTGACTGATGCACTCCAGCAAGCAGGCTGCCTGCATGCAGAGATCTATTACTGCTTGCAAGTCACAAATTCCAATCCTGTAACGCTCGTCCTCTTCTTCTGACGAGGAGTCGCAAGGATCGGACCAATGCGCAGCGTGGTAAGTGTTCATATTTTAAATATTTTAATGAACACTGGCGAAAACAAAAAACAAAACGACCAACACAACACTAAACAGAAAATAAACACCAATGAAGCACAAGTGGGAAAAGGCTACCTATGTATGATTCTCAATCAGAGACAACTAACGACACCTGCCTCTGATTGAGAACCATACCAGGCCAAACGCAAAAACACAACATAGAAAACGGAACATAGACAACCCACCCAACTCACGCCCAGACCCATACTAAAACAAAGACATTACAAAGGAACTAAGGTCAGAACGTGACAAATCCAAGCTGGGAACTGATATGCCTCCACAAATTTTGCACTCACTCAGTATTAAATTGACTAAAGAACAGTTTGTTGAATTTATTTAGTTGAGGTTGCCACATGTTTCGGTAGCTAAGACATGTAGAAAGAGATGCTATTGGGCCTTGTCCAGACTCTCCCTGTAATACCTCCATTCTTCCTGTCCGACAAGCCTCAGGTGATTGGTGTTAATGATGCAGTTTATGCAAGGACTGCTGTTGTGCCGAACCCCATTACCATTCTATCTGCTGTGCCAACGTCAACTAAATTATTTTCAGTTGTTGATTTGCCTAATGTTATTTTTAGCATTCCCCTGGCATTTATGGTAGTGAGTGGAAGCCCACTGCCGGGCAGTGGGAGAAGATGGAACCAGATGGATTTTGGCTTATTTTGGATTTTTCATCAATTAAATATTTGATCTCAATACTCTTTTCTGTTCCAAAAAAATAGCATCTGTTAGAAATAGAGTGGACTAAATTAAGTAGACTTTACCCATTGCAAAAAAAAAAATTTAAATCTACTTTTCAAATAAGTTATACATTATGTTGGCTGACAATTTGTTAGTTACACTATCCTTATGAACCACACAGGATATAATTGCAGCAGTATGTACTGGTAGTATAATGTTACTTGGCTACTAATACATAAAACTTGCTAGTACATTAACTAAACTCAGCAACAACAACAAAAATGTCCCTTTTTCAGGACCCTGTCTTTCAAAGATAATTTGTAAAAATCCAAATAACTTCTCAGATCTTCATTGTAAAGGGTTTAATAAACACTGTTTCCCATGCTTGTTTTACTGAACCATAAACAATTATTTAACATGCACCTGTGGAACGGTTGTTAAGACACTAACAGCTTACAGACGGTAGGCAATTAAGGTCACTAAAGAGGCCTTTCTACTGACTGAAAAACACCGAAAGAAAGATGCCCAGGCTCATCTGCGTGAACGTGCCTTAGGCATTCTGCAAGGAGGCATGAGGACTGCAGATGTGGCCAGGGCAATAAATTGCAATGTCCGTACTGTGAGACGCCTAAAGACAGAGCTACAGGGAGACAGGACGGATAGCTGATTGCCCTCGCAGTGGCAGACCACGTGTAACAACACCTGCACAGGATCGGTACATCCAAACATCACACCTGCGGGACAGGTACAGGATGGCAACAACAACTGCCCGAGTTACACCAGGAACTCACAATCCCTCCATCAGTGCTAAGCCTGTCCGCAATAGGCTGAGAGAGGCTGGACTGAGGGCTTGTAGGCCTGTTGTAAGGCAGGTCCTCACCAGACATCACCGGCAAAAACGCTGCCTATGGGCACAAACCCCCCGTCGCTGGACCAGAGGACTGGTAAAAAGTGCTCTTCACTGACGAGTCGCGGTTTTGTCTCACCAGGGGTGATGGTCGGATTCATGTTTATCGTCGAAGGAATGAGTGTTACACCGAGGCCTGTACCTCGGAGCGGGATCGATTTGGAGGTGGAGGGTCCGTCATGGTCTGGGGCGGTGTGTCACAACATCATCGGACTGAGCTTGTTGTCATTGCAGGCAATCTCAATGCTGTGTGTTGCAGGGAAGACATCCTCCTCCATCATGTGGTACCCTTCCTGCAGGGTCATCCTGACATGACCTTCCAGCATGACAATGCCACCAGCCACCAATACTGCTCGTTCTGTGCATGATTTCCTGCAAGACAGGAATGTCAGTGTTCTGCCATGGCCAGCGAAGACCCCGGATCTCAATCCCATTGAGCACGTCTGGGACCTGTTGGATCGGAGGGTGAGGGCTAGGGCCATTCCCCCCAGAAATGTCTGGGGACTTACAGGTGCCTTGGTGGAAGAGTGGGGTAACATTTCACAGCAAGAACTGGCAGATCTGGTGCAGTCCATGAGGAGGAGATGCACTGCAGTACTTAATGCAGCTGGTGGCCACACCAGATACTGACTGTTACTTTTGATTTTGACCCCCCTTTGTTCAGGAACACATTATTCAATTTCTGTTAGTCTTGTTCAGTTTATGTCTCAGTTGTTGAAACTTGTTATGTTCAAACAAATATTTACACATGTTAAGTTTGCTGAAAATAAACACAGTTAACAGTGAGAGGACGTTTCTTTTTTTGCTGAGTTTAGTATGCTTATTGGTCATAGTATGGATATATTTAGTATGCCCGGATGCCGTACTAAATACGTCAAAATATGAAGTATACATGCAGTGAACATTATTTCCGTGCTTTTAGGGCCCATAATGCAATTCTTTCGAAAATGGGAGTGGCTTCACAACGTTTTCAGATTTGAAGAACATTTTGGAAAATATGCAGCCGAAGTCTGACGAAAGCAGATACAAATTCATTGCTTTAACTAATTATGAAAAATGTTAAGAAAATGTTGAGCAATGTGATAAAGTAATGACTTTTCAAATAAGTTACGCTACACATTATTTTGGCTGACAATTTGTTAGCTACGTTATCCTTACGAACCGCATAGGATTACAGCAGTAGGTACTGGTATGTTAGCTAGCAACCTAACGTTAGTTGGCTACTAATACATCGGGCTTGCTAGACAGTATTATTAACTATCTGCCATCTAACTAACTACCCAATGTTTATTGACTTGATTATTCACATCATTCTTAGCTACGTGGTATAGTCGTTGTGCGTTCCAGTGGACATTGTCCATTCTGCCTTTCTACTCCGATTCCTAAAATGTTAGCTAGTCATTTGTTATGCTAACAAGCTAGCAAGAGGTTGCATAGCAACAGCATCAACCTCCGGTAGACAGGCGAAGTTCTAGTACGCTCAATTGAAACAATACCGTTCCTTTACAGTATACTAAAATTAACTAATAGTATGTAGTATATACTCATTAAATATGTAGTATACAGTATGTTAGTACGGGTATTCGAACACAGCTCGGGTGTTTTATTTATTTGATACCATTCCACTAATTCCGCTCCAGCCATTACCAAAAGCCCGTCCTCCCCAATTAAGGTGCCACCATCCTCCTGTGTAGTTACATTTGTAGCTGTATAGTACTGCTGCAGCTTATGTACACTTCAGATACTCCATGTCGTTTATAAGTGCCTATATTTCATTGATTGCATGTGTTTTGCAGTAGATGTTTTTTAGAGATGGTTAATTCCTATAGCCTGCACACTTTACTGCTGCGTTTTCATAGTTCACACTACTGTTAAACAATGGCCAGAGATTCTAGAAGTTTCAGACTGTCCTCAGTACTCCCGCATGCACAGTAAAATGTATTACTCGGTGGCACCAGACACAGATCAGCGCTCCACCAGAGTGTGCCACAAATCTCGCCTGTCGAAGTAATTAGTTCTCTTGCTCTCTGCGAGATGTTTACATATATACTGCATGTATGCTGTTATGTGAATATCCTTGTATAGATGCTATGCCATTCTTTCCTGTGTAGATATTCCTATTGCATAGCTTACATTGTTTATTTGTTCTTACCTTTCAGAACCACAAGTCTATCCTATGCACAAAAAATACTTCTATGGTGTGTGTGCGCAACTGTGTGGTGGTGATACAAGGTAAAATAAACATTATCGGATATGCAAATGTCATGCACGTTGAAATGTCGTAAAGTGCTTGCAGACGTTTTCACTTTGTCTGAACGCGAGTATAGAAAGTCCAAAAGCCCCCCTCCGAGCATCCCATTGGTTCCTTCATTAACACACTAACTAGCTTGATAGTTAGCGACACCATGTGCTTGCTAGTTAGCGAGCACACGGCATCAGAGCTCAGCCATGTACTTCTTTTCAGTAACAACCACATCATCAATATTAAGGGACATGGGCAGCTGTGAGGAGTGTTTATTCTCCAGGTCTTTAACCTTTTTCCAGAACTTCTTGGAGTTAAACCCACAGAGAGAGGAATGATGACTGCAGGAATGTCCACCAGAGCTGTTAGAGAATTCAATGTTCATTTCTCTACCATAAGCCACCTACAACGTCATTTTAGAAAATGTAGCAGTATGCCCATCCAGCCTCAAATCAAATCACATTTGATTGGTCACATACACATGGTGAGCAGATGTTAATGCGAGTGTAGCTAGTTCTGACAGTACAGTAATATGTAACAAGTAATCTAACAATTCCAAAAGTAATCTAACCACCACATCCGTCTTCTTCACCTGCGGAATTGTCTGAGGGTAGAGGGAGCGGGATGTTGAGTATTTTGTCTGTAATAAAGCCCTTTTGTGGGGCTGACCCGTCCAGTATTTATGCTGCAGTAGTTTGTGTCTGGGGGCTAGGGTCAGTTTGTTATATCTGGAGTACGTCTCCTGTCTTCTCCGGTGTGAATTTAAGTATGCTCTCTCTAATTCTCTCTCTCTCGGAGGAGGACCTGAGCCCTAGGACCATGCCTCAGGACTACCTGGCATGATGACTCCTTGCAGTCCCCAGTCCACCTGACCGCGCTGCTGCTCCAGTTTCAACTGTTCTGCCTGTGGCTATGGAACCCTGACCTGTTCACCAGACGTGCTACCTGTCCCAGACCTGCTGTTTTCAACTCTTTAGAGACAGCAGGAATGGTAGAGATACTCATAATGATCGGCTATGAAAAGCTAACTGACATTTACTCCTGAGGTGCTGACTTGCTGCACCCTCGACAACTACAGTGATTATTATTATTTGACCATGCTAGTCATTTATGAACATTTGAACATCTTTGCCATGTTCTGTTATAATCTCCACCCAGCACAGCCAGAAGAGGACTGGACACCCCTCATAGCCTGGTTCCTCTCTAGGCTTCTTCCTAGGTTATGGCCTTTCTAGGGAGTTTTTCCTAGCCACCGTGCTTCTACACCTGCATTGCTTGCTGTTTGGGGTTTTAGGCTGGGTTTCTGTAAAGCACTTTGAGATATCAGCAGATGTAAGAAGGGCTATATAAATACATTTGATTTGGGAGAGAACTAATTATCCTTGGCTGCACCTGGCTCCCAAGTGATTGGGCCTATGCCCTCCCAGGCTCACCCGTGGCTGTGCCCCGGTAAAATCCATAGATTAGGGTCTAATTCATTTATTTCATTATATTTCCTTATATGAACTAACTTGGCAAAATCTTTGAAATTGTTGCATGTTGCTTTTTATATTTTAGTACAGTATAGCTGGTTGATAAACTGAAGTCAGGTTAATTACAACTGGGGTTGGAGCGAAAACCTACAGGAAGGGAACTCTCCAGGGTTGGAGAGCCCTGACATAGGGCTTCAACCACCAGCCAGGGTTTCATTACATAAGCTTTAGGCAATTATTTTTATTGCACATTTAGACCTAATTAAACTGATGCATTTGGCATTGTTCAACTTCAATTCACTGGCACTATGAAGAATAGCTTAGCCGTACTCATTGATAGCCTAATATATACTTTTGGTGAATTTACAAGGCATTGATAGATACAGATTACCAAGATATAGCCTATATCCACAGGTCTGGGTGTCTCTCTGCCTACCCCGATCCTCTCTCTAGTGTGTGTTTGGGTCTTCGGTCTGTAGCGTATAGAATAGCTCAGCGAAATACAGCATTGCGATAGTCTATAGCCTACATCTTTTGATTAAAGTTCTGACTGACTGCCTGGTGGCCAACATGCCTACTTATGCCCCTCCCATCTTTTTATTTATTTGCTGTGAAAGATACGAAGAAATGGTGTTCTCATAGAATCGTTACCTGCATGGCAAAAATAATGAATGTTAAGGCGTGATGCCTAGCGGAATCAAAGCTTGACACTCAGAAATTGGTGTCGACAGAAGATACGAAGAAATGGTGTTCTCATAGAATCGTTACCTGCATGGCAAAAATAATGAATGTTAAGGCGTGATGCCTAGCGGAATCAAAGCTTGACACGCAGAAATTGGTGTCGACAGGCTAGGATTCGAATAATTGATTATTTGAGTCGACTCCCCACTACTACCAGTGTGCAGCTGCCTTAACGTTCGACATTCCTCAGGGAATTAGTCTTCTTTTTGTACCTTCTTCAATTAGCTTTTCCTCGAAACGTGCATTGTCTTGCATCTTGATTGGCGTAGTCATCAGTATCTTGGGGCTGCTCTTCATCTCGGTTCTACTGCATTGTTTGGAGCAGTGCTTGGTCCTCAAATTCCATTTTCTCTGTGTTTTGTATCCCAAACAAAAGGGGTGCGGGTGAAACCAGAAGCTGAAAACCAACGAAGTCTGCTGTGCTATTGTATACACATCCGTTTTGTCTGCTCGTCTTTCACTTAGATTTGATTCAAAGTTAAATAATGTTAAAGCCCATCTCACACGATCCGTGTTGCTAATGCACATCTATCCCACTGTATGATTAGCTATTCGAACCCAGACTCAGTGTGTTGAGGTTTTTAAAACAAATAAAACAAGCTTAACTGTTTAGCTAGCTAAACTACTGATTGAGGACGAATCTGACTATTTTCTGCAGTCTATAGCCACTCTAGAATTACAATTTTACATGACCGGATACAAATCACATCGAAATGTCATAAAATGCTTGCATACTTTTCACTTTACGTCTGAATGAGAGAAAAATATTGTATGGACAGAGAGAAAGAGGCAAAGCGAGAGGACTTACTCCGTCCTAAATATGTCCGCGAAAGCCTTTTTTTGTATGGAGTGCTGATTTGATGCTTATTTGATCATTCGTTAGTCTATTACAAATGAATTTATATGTGGATGCAGATGGCATTCCTCAAACGACTCAATCCTTGTTTACATTGGCAGTGTGAAGTGACTCAAATCCTATTTTTTTGCATATCCGATTCGAATCGGCTATTTCAAACCACCTTTGTAGGTGGGTTGAAATCAGATACAAATAATGTGACTTGTGTCTGGAAGGTCAAATCTGATTTATTTAAAGGGAGCCCAAATTGAGCATGTTCCCCATTATAAGTATTTGGGTTTTTGATTGACGATAAACTCGCTTTTAAAACACACATTGAAAAACTGATTTTAAAAAGCAGATAATTAATATTGGTTTCTTTTGTAGAAATACATCCTGACTCACTTTGGAAAGTAGAAGGAAGATTGTTCAAGCAACACTTCTCCCAGTACTTGATTATGGTGATATATTCTGCATGCATGTGGCAGCCTCCGTTTTAAAACCTTTAGACTCAGTCAATGACTCAGCATTGTTTTTTATCACTGGGGACCATTTTCATACATATCACTGCATTTTGTATAGTTCTGTTGGCTGGGAGTCTCTGACTACCAGAAGGGGCCAGCATTGGTTACTTTTTGTATATAAAGCAGTTCTTCAGAGACTCCCCTACTTCCTCAGCACACATATTAATTGGAGATCCAGAAATGTTCAGACAAGGTCTCTGGACTGGCTGGTCCTGGAGGACCCGCGGGTCTCCACTGAGCTGGGGGGGGGGTGCTTAGAGTTTTTATGCCCCCAGCTCGTGGAATAGCCTTCAGGTCACCTTGAAGCTGGAGTCGCTGGTCACCATTGGACAGTTTAGATACATTTTGAGGGAGATGTGATCATTGTGTTTGTGGACACTGGGATTAACACACCTACTCTTATGAAAAGCACCATGGGACACCCGTTTAGCGTCTGTGTGGGTCTAACTTTCCCAAGGAGCCTACACCAGGCTACTCCCTGGTTTTTACCTGGGTCAGCCACCCATAAAAATAGAATGGGGTCAGCCATCAACCCTGAAACTGCCACACTTGTGGACAAGGTTTCTTGCCAAAGTACATTCTTAAAGATCACCAGCTGTACTATTCCACTGGGCACAAACTGGTTGAATCAACTTTGTTTCCACATAATTTCAACCCAAAAATGTAATGACATTGACTCACTGTTGAAAACTGACTGCATTTGAAAAAAGTAAATCAATTTATGGGCATTTAGTCATTTTTCACCCAATGTTTTTTTTTTACCGTTATTTTACCAGGTAGGTTGACTGAGAACACATTCTCATTTACAGCAACGACCTGGGGAATAGTTACAGGGGAGAGGAGGGGGAGAAATGAGCCAAATGTAAGCTGGGGATGATTGGGTGGCCATGATGGTATGAGGGACAGCTTGGGAATTTAGCCAGGACACCGGGGTTAACAGCCCTACTCTTACGATAAGTGCCATGGGATCTTTATGACCTCTCAGGACACCCGTTTAACATCCCATCCAAAAGACAGCACCCTACACAGGGCAGTGCCCTGGGTCATTGGAATATTTTTTTAGACCAGAGGAAAGAGTGCCTCCTACTGGCCCTCCAACACCACTTCCAGCAGCATCTGGTCTTCCATCCAGGACCAACCCTGCTTAGCTTCAAAAGCAAGCCAGCAGTGGGATGCAGGGTGGTATGCTGCTGGCTTTTAACCTAAATCCAATGACATGGTGAAATGTTTTGTTGATTTCACATTAGTTGACAACTCAATTAAATGTTGCCGTCGGTGCCATTTAAGATGAGGGAGGATGATCCTTTTTTTTATGAGCATGGCCTTATTCTATTACAGCATATTGGATGACTCTCATTCATATTCCATTCATCCAGCTCAATGTAAAATTGATAGGTTTAGGCTACTACATGGTACTTGAATTTTCCCTGTACCCATTATGGGGTTGTTACAACCTAGTCTATGATTTAAAGTTGACAGCGTAGGTGCAACTGAGAGAGAATTTTGAGTAATCAAGGTGACAGACAGTGAGTAACACATTCAATACCACCTTGCACTCTTGCCTGCAACTAGCTGATCTAGAGTGTAATCATTTGTCCAACAGTTTCAAATGAGAGATTCAGTTGGACAAATTCAGGTATGTTTATCGATGTTTTATTTGCTTCCATTTTAGAAACTTTTTAACAGAATCTGCGGAATGAATACACCCCGATCACACACAGTTCACTTTCATAGCAGCCAAATAAAAACAGCATGATCACTTTGCTTGTTGTTGATTGAATTCCTTGTTGCAACTATTTTCCCTTCTCGTGGACTTCCTTGCAAAACACACAAGCTGTCGTGACCAGGTGAGAAAAAAAAACGTTCCAAGCCAAACCATATCATGGCCTTTACACACAGCCTACATCTATGTGACATAATCGTCAACTAGAACTAACACATTAGTAAACCCGCTACAATGATGCAGTACAGTATACAGTCAGAAAGCAGTTTAGCAGTTACACCGACGGGCCCGTGGGAATAAATTAATAAAACCAAAAGCTTACCTTGACTTGGAAGAGTTCCAGTGTTTGATAGCTGGCTATGGCTAGGTAACATAGCATCCCCCTCTGTTTGAGCCGGGTGTTTGAGTATGCTGAACTAGCTGGCTGCATTTGTTAGTGAAAGTGAAAAATATTTTTTTTAAAGTACAACCAAATATAGTTCTCTCGCTTCTCCTTGATTTTTTAATTCGTTCAAAACTGTTGAACTATTGTCTTTCTCACTCTGAGTCAACGACTCACCACAATTTATGCACTGCAGTGCTAGATAGCTGTATCTTATGCTTTCAGTACTAGATAGGTTCTCTGATCCTTTGAGTGGACAACATGTCAGTTCATGCTGCAAGAGCATGGATGATGTACTCTGGATATTGTCATAATTACTGTGTAAGTTTATGGAAGGGGATGAGAACCATGAGCCTCCTAGGTTATGTATTAAAGTCAATGTACCCAGAGGATAGAAACTAGCTGTCCTCCGCCTACACCATGGTGCTACCCTACAGAGTGCTGCTGAGGCTACTGTAGATCTATCGGAAAACAGTGTGTTTTAATTAATTGGTGATGTGAATATATTTAGTATAGTTATCTAAAAAGGACAACTTATGTTTCTCAAAATACATTTTCATTAAATTCACTGAGGATGGTCCTCCCCTTCTTCGTCTAAGGAGCCTCCACTGGTCTTTGCTCAGTGGGATGTGTGGAAAGAATTTCAGTACATCTCAACCTGAAAACACATATTAGAGCTGTACATACAGATACCGAATGTACAGAACGCACACACTGATGCTCCCAGTGTGGCAAGACATTTCTGCAGCCAGCCAAGTTGAATGAGCACCAGGTAATTCACACGGGAGACGCAATTAACGTGAGACTTGTGGAGCTAATTTCAGCTTTAAAGAAAGCCTTGCAAAGACACACAAAGAAGAGGCTGTACTGTCGTGAGGTGTGACATGCTAACCTCTCACCATTACCAATAACAGGGGAGGTTAGCATGTCTTGGGGGTATGATCTTTGACCCTATAACAATTCATTCAGGATTATCCATAATCATCAAATCAAATTGTATTGGTCACATACACATATTTAGCAGATGTTATTGCGGGTGTAGTGTAATGCTTGTATTCCTAGCTCCAACAGTGCAGTAGTATCTTACAATTCACAACAATGCACACAAATCTAAAGTAAAAGAATGGAGTTAAGAAATATATAAATATTAGGATGAGCAATGTGAGTGGCATTGACTAAAATACAGTAGAATATAACACAGTATATACACTACCTTTCAAAAGTTTGGGGCCACTTAGAAATGTCCTTGTTTTTGAAAGAAAAGCACTTTTTTGCGGATTAAAACACATCAAAATTGGTCAGAAATACAGTGTAGACATTGTTAATGTTGTAAAAGAAACTAAGAACTTTCTGAGCCGGCAGCCTTGCAAGAGTTAACAGAGAAGGAGAGCCCGCGGGCCGCATCGGGGGCACTGTGTTATCCTCAAAGCGGGTGAAGGTGGTGTTTAACTTGTCCGGAAGCGAGACGTGTCCGCAACGTGGCTGGTTTCCCTTTGTCGTCCGTGATTGTCATTACATCATTTACCATTCAATTCTATTGGACACAAAATAATCCGAAACACAACTAAAACATTGTTGCCTTGCTATGTTGTCGTCTTAGGTCTCTCTTTATTTAGTGTTGTCTCTCTTGTTGTGATGTGCATTTTGTCCATTATTTATCTTTATTTTTTAAATCCCAGCCACTGTCCCAGCAGGAGGCCTTTTGCCTTTTGTTAGGCCGTCATTGTAAATAAGAATTTGTTCTTTACTTAACTAGGCAAGTCAGTTAAGGTTAAATAAAATGTCATAAAACAAACTGCAAATCTATCCGACAAGTTTGTAGAGTCACAAGCTTTGATCATTGTGTGCTTGGAATATGGGCCAAATACAAAACTTTTAACTACTTTATTTCTAAGTATGTTTAGGGGTGTAAAAAATGTTGACCCCTACCTTTGAAAGTATTACTTGTTAAACAAATCTTTCTCTGAGCGATTGTATTAGTATAAAACCATTTCACTTTTTTTGCATAAAATACAGCTCAGTATTTCAGTTATTTTATACAGTTATTATTACAGACCCCACTGTATGTGTAAAGAATTTATTACAATTATCAACTGAGAGTACACAAGCTCTCACACACAGGTAATGGTTAACACACAAGGAATGAGACAACCAAAACCCTTCAGCTGTGAGATATGTTCGAAGGGCTTCAGCTCCATCAGTTCTCTGAAAACACATGGAAGAATTCACACAGGAGAAAACATACATTTGTTTCAAATGCGGAAAAACCTCTCCATAAAGCTACTTTTGAATATCACCAGAAATTACACACTTGAGTGAAGCCCAATGCTTACGACTGCTGTGGAAAGAGACTTGTTACAAATTAATCTCTTAAAATACATGAGCTGTTCAATACAGGTGAGAAAACCACACAAGCGGAGTGGTTGTGGGAGACTTTCAACTCATCAGTGATCCTAAAATGCGAGTCCATGAGAGAAGCCTTTCAAGCTGTGATGTCAGTGGGAGAAGATTCAGCCAAGCCATTCATGTCGCAGCCAACATGCTAGTGCAAACAGGAGTCAGACCATACTCATGCAAGAGATGTGGAAAAGGCTTTTACGATTCAAGACACTTCAAATAAAAAATAAAAAACTGTCGGTAGCTACCGTTATCATCTGACCGCTCTTTCAGAGGTAAGAAATAAGAGAGTACATGCCAACCTGCATAACATGGACATCTAATAACTGTTCTCCAGTTTGAATACTGACAAATTGTTGTTTTTAGTTTTTAAATTGGATTTCACAAATTATTCCATACATCTTGGCTTGTAAATGATTTATACTCTGATGATCACATTGCTGATATTCACCCTAGTTCTAACAACCCATATTTACCACAGTTGTAATCTTTGTAATAGTATTTTGGGTAGTTCAACTGGGCAAATAATTACCCATTTGGTTGTTTGGCCTTATGGAATGCTTTAGGCACAGGGGAGGATTGATAAATACTATTTATGCAGGGTGTAAACTAGGAGAGTGATAAGATATTTTTTTTTAAGTGATTTATAAAATAAAGTTTACTGTTAATTTAAAAAAAAAGTGTTTGACAAAGTATAAAATAAATAAAGCAATAACCGTGATACTGTTACTATATTGCATTTTTGTGTCTTTGTTGTAGTAGTCCTTTCTTATTGAGTGTCTCTGTGACATTTCTTTTCAGACTGCAGAATAGAGGTCGGCTCCTCTCCAGAGTGTTGCCTCTTCTGGTGCCGTTTTCTGTCATTAATTTGGGAGAAGCTTTGTCCACAGTCTGAGCAGTGGTACGGTTTCTCTCCAGTGTGACTTCTCATGTGTATTGTAAGAGAGTTCTTTTGGAAAAATCTTTTTCCACAGCAGGAGCACTGGAAAGGTCTCTCTTTATTATGCACCCTTCTCACATGAGTCATCACGTCACATGAACGAGAAAAAGTATTTCCACACTCTGAGCAAGGATAGGCTGCTCTTTCTCCAGAGAGCTTGAACTTGTGTGCTTGCTTGTGACACTTAAATGTCTTTTCAAGAGCAAAACTCTTCCCACAATCAGTGCAGTGGTATGGTTTCTCTCCAGTGTGCATTCGCTGGTGCCTTTCCAACTGTTGCATATTTGTAAAACCCTCCCCACAGTCAGTGCAAAGGTATAGTACACTTCCAGTGTGTGTTCTTTGATGTCTTTCAAACTTTGCCTTGTTTAAGAAACACTTTCCACAGTCAGAACAGTGGAGTGCAAGGTCTCCAGTATGTACTGGAAGGTGTGATCTTAGTTTTGCCATGTCAGGAAATCTTTTATCACACCTTGAACAGTGGTAAGGTTTCTTTCCTGCATGAGTGTCTTGTGGAAGGTTTGCATTTTCTCCAGCATGTACATACATGTGTGTTTTTAGATCTTCTGGTTTGGAGAAAAGTTCATCACAAATATTGCAGTGGAAGAATTTCCCTTTCATATGCTTCCGCTGGTGGTGTCTTTTCAAATGATACGATTGAGAATAACTTTTGTCACAGTCAGGGCATTGGTGAGCCTTCACTCCTGTATGTGTTAGCTGGTGTGACTTAAGGCGATCTAATCGACCGAAACCTCTGTCGCAATCAGGGCAGTGGTAAGGCTTCTCTCCAGTATGCGTTCGTTGGTGTCTTTTAAGATCCCCCACTTGTCGAAAGCTCTTCCCACAGTCGGAGCACTGGTTTATTTCGGAGCAGTGATCTTCTGGTTTGGAGAAAAGTTCATCACAAATATTGCAGTGGAAGAATTTCCCTTTCATATGCTTCCGCTGGTGGTGTCTTTTCAAATGATACGATTGAGAATAACTTTTGTCACAATCAGGGCATTGGTGAGCCTTCACTCCTGTATGTGTTAGTTGGTGTGACTTAAGACGATCTAATCGAGCAAAACTTTGTTCACAATCAGGGCAGTGGTGAGGCTTCTCTCCTGTATGTGTTCGCTGGTGTCTTATAAGATCCCTCACTTTTCTAAAGCTCTTACTGCAGTCGGAGCAGTAGTGAGGCTTTTCTCCTCCAGGACTGAAACCCTCAATCCACTCATCAGTGCCACCTGTATCTTGGGGCTCCTCTCCATTCTCCTGCGTTGTTTGGGGTTGTTGCGGTCTTTCTGAGTTTTGATTCTTCTCCGATTGACACTGGACATTGGCTGGGCATTGATGTTTGCTATGTGAACGCACACGGTCTACATTTGCCACACTGCTGTCAGCTTTGAAGTTATTCTCTGGCAGGTCCTGTTGCTTTTCCAAAAGTTCAGTTTGACGAATGCATGTGACAGCTTCATCCAGTGTTATTTCTGGGTCCATTTGTAATTGCTCAGACAGTCTTCTGTCACGTAAACCCATGACTAGTCTGTCTCTTATCATCTCACTGAGTAGAGCTCCATAACCACAATGTTCTGACAAACAATGAAGTGCAGTGATAAAATCATCAGCAGTCTCTCCAGCTTCTTGTTGTCTTTGGTTGAATTTTGTTCGTTCTAATATTACATTCCTCCTAACTGCCAAATATCCATCTTGCTGCTCATTATTAGAACTGTGGAAGGGTTCCCCCTCGATCAGGTTGTCATCTTGCAGGTCTTCTGGGGTGTCCATCTCCTCTGCCTGGAAATACATTTAAAATGGCATAATTACTAGTAGGCCTATAGTCTCTGTTCTCTCAAACAACATCATTTGTAATAGATAATATAGCCTACGTTTTATTATGATTAAAGTCCAAATTAGAATAGATAGCATATACAATAAATAGCCAAACAAATTACTTATGTCTATACATCTTTAGAGTAGAAGCTAAGTCAAATCATTTGAAATACCTAGCAGTATCAACATGATAATGCTGATTTGTTGTTTGTCATTAGGCTTAGAGAACACCATGATATAGCATATCGATTGCATTGGCTTGTGATCTAGGCTAGAGAAGGTTCATTGACAGTAGTAGTAGTGGACCTTTCCATGTAAAAAGCCCCAAGAGCACTAGCACATGAAGTGTCAAATGAAAGTTAAGAGCCTATAGTTCAGAAATCAAGGCATATCAAATGTCCAACCATTTTCCATCCAAAAAATTTGGAATAAGGAAAGGCTTTGATTTTTGGTGTTGGATTCTAGCTTGAAATATCCTTATTACCATACTAGAATGTATTTATTACTTTATATGTATAAGAAATTTATATGTTGGGAGTCAATGAATGGTGAATAGGAACACTGTGTATGGAAAGTTACAGTGTGACAAGTGGAAGTGCAGAAAGTTCATATTCTGTTCAAACTTGTGGCTGAATATGAATATTCCTGAGCAAGAAGGCAAAGACAAGTCTAGTTTCAGTTCCTGACAAGGCAGGCCAGTTGCTTTGGAACTAGGACCATGGGGGATGTGGAACTCAACTCGAGATAAAGTCAACCGTTGAAGAGAGAAGACACTGGCTGGGAGGGGGGCCACAGGAAGACCACCTGATTACAGTCCCCACGCACACTTCCACACCCATGAGGATCATAGGCAAGCCATGCCAATACCAGTAAGAGGAATCTACTTTCTTTCTGCCTAACAGAGAAGGATTGTTTATCTTAGGCATGCAAGGAGATGACGGAAGGTATAAATATATGCTTGTGTGACTTGTATGTTGTGTCTGCAGCTAAAGCACCCAGAGGGTGGAATAAACTTGGTTTGAGCCTTTTCTAGTCATCCATTTGAGTTTCAGAATTTAACAGTTGATGTTGCTAGTGATTCACCGCGATTTAAAGTCGAACTGGAGAGTCCGAATCAGTGGAGCAGGAGCCGACACCAACAACAAGGCAGGCACCGTTCCTACATCTGTTTCCACTCATTCTGACATCTTGCGGAGATGAGAGTCGTAGGCTTTAACACATATTATAGGATACCGACCTAGGAAACCTTTCTTCAGTAGTCCCATTGTGTTACGAACAGTCATAGGGGTAGGGTATGTTCTGCAAGGATAGGTCCAGAGTAGAGGTCGACCGATTAATCGGAATGGCCGATTAATTAGGGCCGATTTCAAGTTTTCAGAACAATTGGAAATCTGTATTTTTGGGCACCGATTTTTTTATATACACCTTTATTTAACTAGGCAAGTCAGTTAAGAACACATTCTTATTTTCAATGATGGCCTAGGAACAGTGGGTTAACTGCCTCGTTCAGGGGCAGAACGACAGATTTTTACCTTGTCAGCTCGGGGAATCCAATCTTGCAACCTTACAGTTAACTAGTCCAACGCTCTAATCACCTGATTACATTGCACTCCACAAGGAGCCTGCCTGTTACGCGAATGCAGTAAGCCAAAGTAAGTTGCTAGCTAGCATTAAACATCTTATAAAAAACAATCAATGACTGTCATTGCTCCAATGTGTATTTAACCATAAACATCAATGCCTTTCTTAAAATCAAATCGAAGTATATATTTTTAAACCTGCATATTTAGCGCAAATAAATCCAGGTTAGCAGGCAATATTAACCAGGTGAAATTGTGTCACTTCTCTTGCTTTCATTGCACGCAGAGTCAGTGTATATGCAACAGTTTGGGCCGCCTAATTTGCCAGAATTTTACGTAATTATGACATAACATTGAAGGTTGTGCAATGTAACAGGAATATTTAGACTCATTTAAACTCACCTGTTAGATAAAATACAGAACGGAATAAACATTTTGTTTTCGAGGTGATAGTTTCCGGATTTGACCTAAGGCTTGTATTTCTGTGTGTTTATTATAGTTAAGTCGGTCTATGATTTGATATTTGATAGAGCAGTCTGATTTAGGGGTGGTAGGCAGCAACAGGCTCGTAATAGTCAAAGGTATATGGTTTAGAGAGAAATAGTCGACGCGTTATAATTCCTGTAATAACTTGCGGCTGAACTTGAAAGGGGTTCCTTCGTTATTTTACCGTCCATGTCTTCCATAGAGAATGTCTTGATCTACTTCAAATAAGGTGTGTTTCGTGCTTAAACCTTCTCAGCGTTTTGATACCTGTGTAAATCTCACTGGGACAAGGTAACGTTTGCAACATATTTTCATAAAGCCACTCTACAAAAAAAAATGATCTTCGCTTATATTTAGCCAAAATTGATCAGAGTTACCTTTTCCTATGGATATCTACACAGTTATAAAATTGGCAAGGTGGTGTAAGCCGACACGAAACAGACCTTATTTCAAGTGAATCTAAAAATATCCTATGGAATAAATGAATGAAGGAATCGCTTTTCAGATTTTGCTAGGTGTCATGGGAATTATGACTTGCACTTTGGTACCATGCCCATTATTAAAATAGGATTTCCTGCATATAGAAATTACAGTTTTTGTTTTCAACATTCATCACAGATTACTTAAGCTCTATTTTTATTCAAACAGTTGAGAGTATTTGTCTCCTAAGCAGACTCTTCAGTATCATTGACACTTCAGGGCTGTGTGTGTGTGTTTTACAGATGGCAGAGAAAAGCAGAGCACCAGTGTGGGACTATTACATGGAATTGGCACCAGGGAAAGCAAGGTGTCATATTTGTGATAAAGATGTAAGCATGGGGTCAGCAACGGCTTAATCAAAAAATACCACCAACCTGTGGAATCACCTTAAGAACACCCATCCAAAAGCCCATAATATGTATTATAGTAAGTTAAAATTAGTGTTCATTGTTCATTCAGTATTGTTGCAATTGACATTATTACAAAAATTTGTGTGTATGTATGTATATATATATATATATATATATATATATATATACACACATACATACATATAATATATACACTTTTTAAAAATGTATTTATTTAAATCGGCAGATTAATCGGTATCGGCTTTTTTTGTCCTCCAATAATTGGTATCGGCGTTAAAAAATCATAATCGGTCACCCTCTAGTCCAGAGTGGAGTTGGGTCCCTGCAAGATCCGTGGGCGACCCCACGGTGAAGGGTAGATTCCATGTCGGATAGGTCCCGGGTGGGGTTGGTTCTCTGAGAGATTCGTAAGTTGGACGAAGCTCCCAGGGGGGTGAAAGCCCCAGCCGGGGTGGCCATAAAGTGTGTGTATGGATAAATTGTCATT
Source organism: Oncorhynchus kisutch (assembly GCF_002021735.2). NCBI lineage: Eukaryota > Metazoa > Chordata > Actinopteri > Salmoniformes > Salmonidae > Oncorhynchus > Oncorhynchus kisutch. The sequence continues at coordinate 45,759,300 of NC_034189.2, read as the reverse complement.
CTTGTATACTAGTACAGTAAGATGTAGAGAAGTAGTCCATGTAGGAGGAGAAAAGCACAAAGTATACACGATGGAGAATAGCAGATATCTGTGCTTAAAGATGAAACATTGTCAGTGAGTGGGAATGTGGATGATGATAGGTTGCCTGTAAATTCTGGGGGGCAGCCCCCATCCATGGTGAGTCATCCACAATAGTCTGTGGTGAATTGTCATACAATACAACACAGTGTCGTCCAGCACCAAAACTGTTCTGACGAGGGACAAATAATTAAGTGCCTACACTGTTACTACTCTCCGGGGGAGTGCATCTTTATAATAAAGCATTACATGCGTAATCGCATTTGCTGTCACTTTTGTGGTGTTTTCCCACTAATGGAACATTTGTGCTTATAGCCTACTGCGCCATGTGTGCATTTCTGCTCTTATAATTAGAGGTCGACCGATTAATCGGAATGGCCGATTAATTTGAGCCGATTTCAAGTTTTCATAACAATCGGTAATCTGCATTTTTGGACACCGATTACATTGCACTCCACGAGGAGACTGCATGGCAGGCTGACTACCTGTTACGTGAGTGCAGCAAGTAACCAAGTTAAGTTGCAAGCAAGCATTAAACGTATCTAATAAAAAACTATGAATCTTAACATAATCACTAGTTAACTACACATAGTTGATGATATTACTAGTTTATCTAGCTTGTTCTGCGTTGCATATAATCTATGCGGTGCCTGTTAATTTATCATCGAATCATAGCCTACTTCGCCAAACAGGTGATGATTTAACATGAGCATTCGCGAAAAAAGCACTGTCGTTGCACCAATGTGTACCTAACCAAAAACATCAATGAATTTCTTAAAATCAATACACAAGTATATGATTATTTTTAAACCTGCCTATTTAGTTATTATTGCCTGCCAACATGAATTTCTTTTAACGAGGGAAATTGTGTCACTTCTCTTGCGTTCTGTGCAAGCAGAGTCAGGGTATATGCACAGTTTGGGCCGCCTGGCTCGTTGCAAACTGTGTAAAGACCATTTCTTTCTAACAAAGACCGTAATTAATTTGCAGGATTGTACATAATTATGACATAACATTGGAGGTTGTGCAATATAACAGCAATATTTAGACTTAGGGATGCCACAGGTTAGATAAAATACAGAATGGTTCTGTATTTCACTGAAAGTATAAACGGTTGGTTTTTTAAATGATAGTTTCCGGATTTGACCATATTAATGACCTAAGGCTCGAAATTCTGTGTGTTATTATATTATAATTAAGTCTTGATTTGATATTTGATAGAGCGATCTAACTGAGCAATGGTAGGCAGCAGCAGGCTCGTAAGCATTCATTCAAACAGCACTTTCCTGCATTTGCCAGCAGATCTTCGCTGTGCTTCATGCATTGTGCTGTTTATGACTTCAAGCCTATCAACTCCCGAGATTAGGCTGGCAATACTATAGTGCCTAAAAGAACATCCAATAGTCAAAGGTATATGAAATACAAATGTAGAGAGAAATAGTCCTATAATAACTACAACCTAAAACATCTTACCTGGGAATATTGAAGACTCATGTTAAAAGGAACCACCAGCTTTCATATGTTCTCATGTTCTGAGCAAGGGATTTAAACATTAGCTTTTTTATGGCAAATATTGCACTTACTTTCTTCTCCAATACGTTGTTTTTGCATTATTTAAACCAAATTGAACATGTTTCTAAATTGATTTTATTGATGTATTATATTAAGTTAAAATAAGTGTTCATTCAGTATTGTTGTAATTATCATTATTACAAATTAAATTAAATGTTTTTATTTTTTGTTAAATTTATTTTTTGGCCCTCCAATAATCGGTATCGGAAAATCAGAAATCGGTCAACCTCTACTATGGAGTCCCAAAAACCAAGGCATTAATGTTATTGGGAAAGAATAATTGAATGTAACAATGGCAAAGATCTGCATGGCTCAGATTAAGTAAGTAGGTAATAAAGTCTGGGGTATGATACCACTCCTCTTTGTGTAGTGGTACAGGGGAGAGCTCACAATAGGAAAGATCGCTAAGACTGCTAACTGAGCACAATATTGAGACTACTATGAGGATAAGTTGAATGTCACGCATACCAGGACCATTGTATTTATTATGGGGTCCAGCAAAATTAAGTGTGTTATACCATTTTAAAAACATTACATTCACAACAGATTTCATAACACATTAAGTGTGTGCCCTCAGGCCACTACTCTAAAACACAAAATCTATGTGCACATGTGTGTATAGCGCTCATGTTATCGTGTGTGTTAATCTCTCTAGCGTCGTCCGGGTTATGGAGGGCTTGGCCGGTAGGGATATCCTTGTCTCATCGCGCACCAGCGACTCCTGTGGCGGGCCGGGCACAGTGCACGCTAACCAAGGTCGCCAGGTGCACGGTGTTTCCTCATTGGTGCGGCTGGCTTCCGGGTTGGATGCGCGCTGTGTTAAGAAGCAGTGCAGCATGGTTGGGTCGTTTTACAGAGGACGCATGGCTTTCGACCTTAGTCTCTCCCGAGCCCGTACGGGAGTTGTAGCGATGAGACAAGATAGTAATTACTAACAATTGGATACCACGAAATTGGGGAGAAAAGGGGGTAAAATCATTTTAAAAATAGTAGGCTATTGCTTCAAATCCCATTGCCTCTCACTTCAATATGCTCTTTAAATAAATAAGACCTACACCACTTTTAACAGCATTTTACTCAACACTTGTGAGACTCATTTCGCCTATGGTAGGCCTACAGTATAACTTAAAATATGACGTGACTCCGCTATATTTACAAACAGAGGATAGGATGGATTCTAAATTGAAACCAAAAGCCGCCTCATGGGTCTCCCGGTGGTGGCAGGCACGGGTATCTGTAGCAACTTATTTTGCATTGCAATGTGGTGACAGACAGCTGTGCCACTGGAGAGGCCCCACCCACAAAGTATCAAAATACAGAGAGGTCTTGGTAAAGGTATATTGTCCTGCTAATAGCCCATAATGGGCTATTATAAAACTGTACATGATGTCCAGGTCAGGATAACCAAAACATTTATTTATTAAAGACTATCAGAAAGAATGTTGGTACTTATTTATTTTGATCCAAAGCCATGAACGAGTGAGTCACTCAGCTTTATGTTGGTACCGCTATATGACTGTGCCATCAACCTGATAATATGTAATGGTATTTTGGAGGTTATTTCGTTATCAAAAACAAAAAAGTAAGCGATTGTAACCTGAATAAAAGGTCAAAATAAAATGTATTTCTGTTTTTAGAGGGAGAGAAACGCTGGGCCAATTTTGCACCGCCCTATGGGACTCCCAATCACTGTCAGATGTGATACAGAATAATAATAATACTACTACTTTTTGTTGTATTATTTGTTTGGTCTTTTCTGATGGATTAAACTGAAATTGCAACCAATCACGGCCGGTTGTGATACAGCAAACCTAAATAAGTAATGCATTTGACGATAGAATTCTCCCACTACCCTCCTTCTAGGCAAGTCTATTGTCCAGCTACCTGCTAATAGCCATATTGGCGCTGTACAACGTGACCGTGTGTGTTTAACCTCTATAGGCTAGATGGGACGCTACCGTTCCACCTGACCAACATCCAGTGAAAGTGCAGGGCGCCAAATTCAAACTACAGAATTGTAAATATTTTATATTCTTGAAAATACACATGCAATATGTCAAAATAAAGCTTAACTTCTTGTTAATCCAGCCAAGGTGTCAGATTTCAAAAAGGTTTTACGGCGAAAGCATACCATGCGATTATCTGAGGACAGCACCCCATCAAACAAACACAACAATCATATTTCAACCCGCCAGGCACGACAGAAAACTCAGAAATAAAGATATAATTCGTGCCTTACTTTTGAAGATCATCTTCTGTTGGCACTCCAAAATGTCCCATAAACATCACAAATGGTCCTTTTGTTCGATAATGTCCTTTTTTATATCCATAAAAACTCAGTTTAGCTGGCACGCATCAATCAATAATCCACTCAGTTTCCCTCTGTCAAAATGCATAAAAAATTAACCCCAAACGTTACTAATAAACTTTTCCAAACAACGTTTATAATCAATCCTTAGGTATCCTAATGAGCAAATAAACAATCAAATTTAAGACGGAGAATAGTTATTGTATTTACCGGAGATAAACAACAAAGATCAAGCTTTCCTCCACGCGCTTGGAATCATTAGAGCCTAAATGGGAGCCACTTAGAAAAACTCAAATGTCCAGGTCATTTTTCTAAAAACCAGCTTGAAACTCTTTCTAAAGACTGTTGACATCTAGTGGAAACCCTTGGGACTGCAATTTAGGAGGACTTGGGCGTATAATTAAAGTTCAAGCCATAGAAAACAGTGGTAAGCTGAAAAAATATTTTTGGGGGGATGGTTTGTCCTCTGGGTTTCGCCTGCCGATTTTAACAGTTTTCGAAACTTTAGAGTGTTTTCTATCTATCAATTATATGCATATCCTAGCTTATTGCCTGAGAAACAGGCAGTTTACTTTGGGCACGCTTTTCATCCTGACATCAAAATACTGCCCCATATCCCAAAAAAGTTAAGAGTATTTTCCAGTAAGCAACAATTTGTTTACCTTCATTAGACAACTTTGTTCCAATATTTCTGTAATTCAGAGAAATGTATTCCCACAGTAATTCACAATGGATCCATAACTAAATAAGCATTGACATTTTGAAAGAGTATTTTTATAATTATTTTATTAATGAAAGCATAAATATGCCATTATTAGTTATTGTTTTAGTTTGAATGTGCACACTGGCACTAAGAACAGAGGGAACGTTTCCCTAGTCAACGCCATTATTAGTGCAATGCCCCTTAAAGTGCCCCACTGGGTAGCCCTCCCCCTCCCTCCCCATAGGTTAGGTCCATCTTCTGTGCGCAGCTCTGCGGCCCATCCCGTGCATTGAACCTCGCACGCTTCAGTGGATACAGCTGGAGAACTGCAAGGCAATCCCATTTTGCTCCACTTGGGAACCATGACCAATAAACGTTCACCTGCTAATAACAGGGTTAATAATATCTGTGAGAATATCCGAGGGGCTTTTATATAATTCTAAATTAATAAATCGCTTTGTTTAAAAATATATATTTGAGATTATTTTGTTTTCAAATAACGTAAAATGAGTTAGAAAAAGGCTATTCTTGAACATGGGGTGAGACATTGTTACTCATTTTTAAATAAAGCCAGTTTGTTATTTAGAATGATTTTTATTTATGTTTTTTAGAGAGTGAAAAACCTTCAGTCATCTCATGGGTCTCCCAGTTGAGACCAGCATGGGTATTGAACCAACATCTGTAGCAACACAGCTTGCAGTGTCTTAGACCATTGCTCCACACAGGCACTGTACAGCGTGACCGGTCGGGAGTGTCCTACAGTACTACAGTAAGAGCAAAATAATCCTAACAAAATAAAAACCTTAGTGTAACAACAGTTTTAGTCGTGCACAATTAACAGTTTCTATTTAGGTTTATGTCACCCATTCATTGTCAGACACAGTAAGACCCAAAAGCATAATCAGTGCTCTAACTCCCCCTTGCGCTGGTCTGGAGCAATGAAGTGGTGATGCAGGGCACTGTACTAAACCACAAATTACCATGAAGTGCCGCAGCATAATCGCAAAACTTTTAGTGGAGTACTAACCACTGTAGTAACAGAGATAATGTTGTCATTTCAGATGCTATTATCAACATTTAGTGAGGGGTTTATTGAGGAAGGCAGATTCTTGAAAGACTAGCCACAGATCCCTGTATACAGGAAGCCACCTCACCAGAAGGGAAGTTATCTGTGTTAGTAGCAACGCATCTCCTGCAGGGTGTGATTAAGAAACATGTCACTCAGAGTTTTGTACAGTTGGACACTCTCCCAACACCACTTATCTTTCCACCATTCCAAACAGCCAGGCATGGGAACATCTCCTGTAAACCTGCAGCCTGAGGGGAATGTCTGGGTACAAGCATGAGGAGGTGTATAAAGCCTTCATTTTTGTGGTCCCAAGCAGAACAGTATCCCGAAGGTTTTGGCCCAGGCTATGGGAGAGTGGGAAACGTCATGTAATCTAACTTCAGTTTTTGCCATATATAATTATGCATAGCTTAAAGCATTGATAATGCAGTTCATTGTGTGTTTTCCTTTCAGGTCTTTTGCCATCACTCTCTTAGGAACCCAAAAGGTAGAAGAGAAATCAAAAGCTCCTGCTGAAATGTCATTATCAGCTGTACAATAGAAGGGGTAGTGGCAGATAGGGGGGGAAGTAAGAGTGTGATTAGAATGGAGGCCTGGGCCTTATGCCATGGAATCAGATTATATAACCAGAGGTCATAAATCTCTGAGGTGTGAACATATAAAACAAATGAATAAGAATGTTTTATTTAAGTAATGTCAACGTTTATATAAAATGTTAAACAGTATGGAGATACTATTCAAAAAGGAGAGACTGTTGGATTCGAACTTGAAATATACTTATGTTACCATACTAGAAGTTATTATTTTACATGTATAAGAAATGTATATGTTGGGAGTTAATGAATGGTGAATAGGAACACTGTGTATGGAAAGTTAGTGTGAGAAGGGAAAGTGCAGAAAGTTCATATTCAGAATGTTCATATTCTGTTCAAACTTGTGGCTGAATATGAATATTCCTGAGCAAGAAGGCAAAGACAAACAGTCTAGTTTCAGTTCCTGATAAGGCAGGCCAGTTGCTTTGGAACTAGGACCATGGGGGATGTGGAACTCAACTCGAGATAAAGTCAACCGTTGAAGAGAGAAGACACTGGCTGGGAGGGGGGCCATAGGGGCCCACCCCAGATACCATTTGATTACAGTCCTCTCTCACATACACACACTTCCACACCCATAAGGATCATAGGCAAGCCATGCCAATACCAGTAAGAGGAATCTACTTTGTTTCTGCCTAACAGAGAAGGATTGTTAATCTTAGACATGCAAGGAGATGACTTGCCTAGTCGGAAGGTATAAATATATGCTTGTGTGACTTGTATGTTGTGTCTGCAGCTAAAGCACCCAGAGGTGGAATAAACTTGGTATGAGCTTTTTCTAGACATCCATTTTAGTTTCTACTCTGTTTGTTCAGAACCTAACACTGGTCAAACAGATGGAAAAGGGGTCTTAGAAAACATCTAGACTTACTTGTAAATGCAAGTAAGTCTGTCACCAAAAACCCACATATCTTTAAGATATTTTCTAAGCTCACAGAAGTAAAGGTAGACCTACTTTCTCTTTCTGTCAAGTGGTGGTCAAAGCAAGATTGTGACATCTGGACACCCCTCCCTCTCTCCAGTTAATGTTAACTACCCCTGCACTTACTGACACCTACACATTAGCCCCCTCTCTTTCCATTTACTGTAATCAGCATCCTCCCCCACTGAGCATCAACCGACCCTGGACATTGAAAAGTAGTTGAAATTTGGTCAGTTCAAATATGAACTAATCAGATGTCTGTTTCACAAGTTTGGACAGTACAGTAAAATAAAAGTAGGGCAGAGTATAGTCCGGTACAAGAGAATTACTGTACAATAGAGTTTAGTATACTAAAGTTCAGTATCATTTACTGTGTACTCTCCTGAACTATACTGTACTCTACACTACCGTGCTGTACTTTAATGTCCAAACTTGTGAAACTTAGATGTTTATGATAGGTACAGATTTGGTCTGGTCCAGACCAACCAAACTTGGTCTTGTTTGGGGGCGGAGCTCATTAGAATAACAGCCAGTGTGTAGAAAACCCAAACATGCAAAGGAAGTAATTACATTTTTCTACTTTTGTGTCTATTCAGGTTGCATCAACGTGAAGAGAATGACATTCATAATTATGGATTTCTGTATAGTACAGATCAGGGACCCATTATGTCATTCTGTTACCATCATTATGTTACTGGGAGTTAATCCAATTCACTTACTGTAGTTCAATAAGCGAAAAAATACACACATGGAAATATATATTGGAAAACGTGGTCACAAACTGATGGAGATTATACTGTCATTCTGTTAACAAACGTTATCTGTACTGTTCCGAGTAAATGTGTTTTGTAAAATCTTCAGTGGAAATTGTTAAAAGTAGTTATGGTGCAAAGAGTTGTATGGTTTGTTTAACTTTGCAATCGATGGTTTTTGTTTGGCATACTTTTGAAGTGAAAAATTGGAGTCTCAGCGTCATTATGTTACCTTTGAATTGCCCGGCTCCTCTTCATCTCGGGTCTCCTGCATTGTTTGGGGCAGTCCTGCGTCCTCAAGTTCCGCCATTTTCTATTATGTGTTTTGTATCCCAACAGAAGGGTTGCGGGTAAAACAAGAGGCTGCAAACCAACCAAGTCTGCTGTTCTATTCTATACACAATATTTTTGTCTGCTTTTGCAGGTAGCAAATTGAAGCTTTCGGTTAGATTTGATTCAAACTGGGGGGGAAAAATATCTCACACGACCGTTGTTGTGCTGCTGCACTATCCACTGTCTGGTATTCCTCTCTCACATCAGAACGTGTTACCGTTAAAAAAGAACAAGAAAACGCAGCAAGCCTAACTACCGACTGAGAACGAAGTGTCGTAAAATGCTTGCATACGTTTCACTTTACGTCTGAATGCAGAGTATTGATTTTCTAAAACCAGAGGCGAAACATCGCGAGATTTCCGGGAAAGCTAGCGAAGCAAACGAAGCTGACAAGGCCGGGGTTTGTTGGGTTTAGAGAAGTCAATGAGAGACGGTGTTGATTTTAGCTTTTACATTTTGGTGAGGCAAAACCCCCCAAATTTTTTTTGATGCATGCCACCAAAGCCACTACACAACACCAAGCAATACATTCATTGCATTATAACGGTAACAAAAGGTGCCCACAAACTGTTAGGGCCTACTTAAATCTGTCCCAACAGCAGAGCTTTCTTTCAGCACCATGGATTGATTGATTTTATTTTATTAGGATCTCTTTTAGTCCCCATTTGGACTAATCTTCCAAGAGTCCTTATCATTAAAATACAATTTATAATACAAACACACTTTCACATATAACACACTATTACAAACATACATAATACACTAGCATAATGACCCAATAAATACTCAATCTAAAAAAATATTGATTCTTCATCTACTATAGTCCCACAACATTTCTATATACTATATTTAAATTGTTTTTAAATAGTGTTTAAACTTATATATTGAAAGGTTTCTAGTTTGCTCAGTGAATTTATTCAATTTCTTTATTGCTCTAAATCGAAATGTTCTTTTGCCTATTTCTTTTTTCTGTCTGGGTAACACATAGATGGTGGACAATCTATTCCTAGTATTTACTGAATGTCTGTCTCTTACCAACTGAATACCATTAGAATAGAATAGAACTTGGCCATTTTAAATGTTGTATATTATAAAATAAGATAAGCATGTTTTTTTCAATTATCTGCAACAGAAGAACCATATCTCCGCCTTAAAACAATCCTTGCTGCTTTATTCTGTGCATTCTGCAGCCTCCTAACTTCACTAGATGATGCATTTCCCCAGTCCACCGAACAATAGTTCACTTGACTCTCAACCAATGCCTGTGTTATTTGCTGAAAGATTTTCCCTGGTAAATATTTAGCTATCCTTCTGATTATGCATGCTGTTTTAATATTTTTTTTTACATAGATTAGTTATTTGAGACGACCATGATAAGCAGTTGTCTAGCTGCACTCCCAGTAGTTTGGTTTCTGCCACTTATTCAATTTGTACTCCTCCCATACTTAATTGTATCCCATGCTGTTTTGGCCTTTTCCTAGTTGAACAGACCAACATAACTTTGGTTTTCTTGGTGTTTAAAGCAAGTTTGTTTTGGCAAACCCATTTCCTGTTAATCTCCAAATCTCCTTGCAAAGCTTGCTGTACCTGTTGAACCGATTGTCTTGCTGCATAAATTGTAGTATCATCTGCAAATATAGTAGCTTGAGTTTCAACCAAGGCATAGGGAAGGTCGTTGGTGTATATTAAGTAGAGAAGTGGCCCAAGGCAGCTGCCCTGCGGTATTCCACAGTTTAACACATTAGGGGAAGAAAATGAACCATTGATATAGGTGGACTGTTTCCTGTCAGTTAGATATGACTGTACCCAATTCAATGCTACCTCCTTAAAAGCACAATGCATTAATTTTGTCAAAATAATTTCATGATCCACTAAATCAAATGCTGCACTGAAATCTAAAAACAGTACACCTACAAACCGGCCATTATCCATGGAGTGAATCATTACCACCAATACACCTGTCTATCAGCGAAACAGTTCATTCAGCCTCATTTAAAAAATAAATTAAAAAACATTGCTGATCATTAACTGACTTGCCTAGTTAAATAATTGTAAAAAAAATATATATATATGGCTGACTTGCATAGAAGGATCCGACCCTTTTTTTTTTCCGCCTGTAGCTCAGGACCTGAAGCAAGGATATGGATATTCTTGATACCATTTGAAAGGAAACACGTTGCACTTTGTGGAAATGTGAAATTAATGTAGGAGAATAACACATTAGATCTCATAAAATATATTTTTGTTTGTTTTTGTATCATCATCTTTGAAACGCAAGAGAAAGGCCATAATGTATTATTACAACATCATTACAATGTGCAAAGTTTTAGATTAATCCAATTAACCATTGCATAACTGTTCAAAATGTTGTCGCAAGACTGCCAAAATGTGCCTAATTGGTTTATTAACACATTTAAGTTCAGAATTGTGCACTCTCCTCAAACAATAGCATGATATTCTTCTACTGTAATAGCTACTGTAAATTGGACCGTTAGTGCCGTTAGATTAACAAGAATTTAAGCTTTCTGCCATATCAGATATATCTATAACCTGGGAAATGTTCATGTTACTTACAACCTCATGCTAATCACATTAACCTACGTTAGCTTAACCGTCCCGTGGGGTGGACACCGTTCCTGTAGAGGTTATTAAACAAATGTGGTTTCTACTGACAATTGAGATGTAGAAAGTATGGCATAAGGGAACGATGAGTGGATAAGAGGCAATCCGTAATTTTGATTAAGAAACTTATGAGCAAGCTAGGAAGGACGTAGTCAATATAAATTGCCACTGCAATTCACTGAATCAATGGTCTTTCTACACATGACCTTTCTCCCCCACTGATTCCTTCTACTGGCTTGCAGAAGGAAGGCACCTCTTCTAGTGAAAAGGATTGCACATCGTCTATGAAGTCAAATACAAGATGATTAATCCGGCTTTGTGAGGTGTGTGATCCTCCTGGTTGTAGTTTTGCTTGTTTCAATGGTGTACAAGATGTCCCTTTTTGGCCATCTGTAGATGGCTGTGCATCTCTGCACTTCTTCATGTCGTCTGGCTGACTTTCTGCTCAGGGTCTTCCATTGATTGTTACGCATCCTCTGTAAAAACTAAATGTAATTACTTAACTATAACACCACAGTATAAGCAAAATAACAGCGGAGTGAGCCCCTTGTTATTGTTTTAATTAAGGATTGTAGCTACATATGTTTCACTTTCTATAGCCTGCCCCTATCTGATAAACACAGGGCTGGAACACACACCCACTCACACATGGACAAGGCTGTGGATACAAGGATGTCAATGGTGGTTTATATTGTTTGTCTAGAAATACTCAAATATAAAAATAAAAACAATGGACTGATACAGTATTATATTTGAGTCATGATTGAATAATACATGCATTTATTTGGGTTGAAAAAAACAATTGAACAGCAGGGAAACCGCAGTGTGGCTTTATTGATATGGGCAGTGGCGATTTTAGCATGTAAACCTTGGTGTGCCCCCCCAAAAAAATCTTTAAAAAAAAGTGTGATGCATGCCAGCTAAGCCACTACACAACATTAAACAATACATGAATTGCACTATACCACTGCTACACCTGGCTATCAGCAGAGCATTGTCTGGCAGGGAAACATATAATTCAGTCTCATTTACTGCCTTTAAAATAAAACATAGGTGATATGGCTGACTTGCTTTAACAAATGTGGTTTCTACTGACAATTGCGATGTAGAAACTATGGCATAAGGGGAAGACAAGAGGATAAGAGGCAATCCGTCATTTCGATTAAGACGTTAATGAGCGAGCTAAGACGGACGTTGTCAATGTAACTATTTGTTCAGCACTTTTGAAATGTACAGCGACAGAATTCAGAACATGGGCCGTTCTTACAGTGTTCTGCCTGTACATCAAGTCAGAACCGTAGGATAAATAAAGGGGGTATATAAGCAGACAATGAAAGCTCTTACAATATTCAATGATTACATTTCGCAAAAATAGGTTATAGGTTACATATACATCACCAAATCAGAACACTAGGCGAAATTAAGATGTGAAAACAGACCAAATTATTAGGCTGAGGCACATGGGCTACTAACAGCTTACCTCAAAACATACACTTAGTATTACTTTATTAGCTACAGTATACATATCGCCTTGGCCTATTACGTTATTTATGCAGCAGAGGGCTCCCGAATGGCGCAGCAGTCTAAGGCACTGCATCTCAGGGCAAGAGGCATCATTACAGACCCTGGTTCGATTCCAGGCTGTATCACAACCGGCCGTGATTGGGAATCCCATAGGCCGGAATAGCCTTCAGGCCACCTTGAAGCTGGACTCGTGGTCACCATTGGACAGTTTAGATCAATTGAGGGAGATGTGATCATTGTGTTTATTTTGATTAATCTTGTTGTATTTGTTGTATTGTGTTGATGTTGTTATTTTGCTTTATGTTGTACTGAATTGTGTGTTCATGTTCACAGGGCTCCCTTGAGAATGAGACCCTGGGTTCAAAGGTGACCCCCCTGTCTCATTGGAATGGTCCCACCTGATCTCACCTGCCTCAATCATTGAATCAACAGTCAACTCAGTTTTCTTGTCAATATAATAGATCATCTTTGATATGGATTGCCTGGCTACCCAAACGCCTCAATAATGTATATCTGCAGACTACGGTTATTACATGCCGCACCCACAACAAAAAATTTACTACAAACCGCGCCCATTGCGACTGCTAGCAGTGTCTCTGGCCCACACTCCAGCACAGTAGGTGGCGGGAATGCACCAACGAGAGCATGGTTGCATCACCACCTGGTATGGCAACTGCTCGGCCTCCGACGGCAAGGTGCTCTAGAGGGTAGTGCGTACGGCCCAGTAAATCTCTGGGGCCAAGCTTCCTGCCATCCAGGACCTCTATACCAGGTGGTGTCAGAGAAAGCCCTAGAAATTGCCCAAGACTCCAGCCACCCTAGTCATAGACTGTTCTCTCTGGTGTTATGTCTGAATTGTGCCCCGCAGACAAGCCAATCATGTCAAAACCCACATGCAAGTGCACACAGGAGTCAGGCCATAGGGAAAGGGGAATACCTAGTCAGTTGTACAACTGAATGCATTCAACTGAAATGTGACTTCCGCATTTAACCCAACCCCTCTGAATTAGAGCAGTGCGGAGGGCTGCTTTAAATCGACATCCATGTCTTCGTCGCCCCTGGGAACAGTGGGTTAACTGCTTTGGTCAGGGGCAGAACGACAGATTTTTACCTTGTCAGCTCGGGGATTCGATCCAGCAACCTTTCGGGTTACTGGCCCAACGCCCCTACCCGCCAGGCCTTATGGGATGCTTCGTGCAGGGGAGGATTAACAAATACAAATTTGCCGGGTGGAAACTACGAGGGTGATAAAATAAAAATGTATAAAAAGAGTTCACTTTTGATACAACATATTCAAATAATTGTTTGACAAAGTTGACAAAAAAAAAAACTACAATAAAGACTGATGCTATGACAATATTGTATGTTTGTTTTACTGTTGTAGTCCTTTCTTATTGAGCGTCTCTGTGGGAGATTCTCAATTGGTTTCGCAAACTCTCCTAACCTCCTTTTGAAAAAGATCAAAAGTAATCAGTGAAAGGAAACGTGAAAACAAACCATGTATGAAATTACTCTCCTACTCCACTTGCACGTCATCAAGCAAATGATGCTTACAGAGGAGAAATCCCAAAATATGTGTAAAGTGGTAAAAACAAGTTTAGCTGGTTGTTCCAGACATTTTATAGATAAAAGATTTGTTTTGTGATCGGGAGCCTGTAGGATACACAGGGGGAGAATGTCAATCGAGTACTCCTCGTGTTCCCTCTCCTCTCTTCTCAAACCCATTGGATGAGAAAGCCAGAGGTCCCTCCCCTATGACCTCCTCCAATGGGTTTTGAGAAGGAGGAGAGGGGATGCGAGTATGCAATTGAGATTCTTCCCTGATGTTCCTCTGACAAAGGAGGCATTCTCCTACATATGGCGACCACTCATCGGTTTCCAGTTCACGAGGAGGGCGGAGTCATCGACTTTTTCCCAAATTAGGGGGCCATCCACACTGTTGTATAGAGGTCAAGTCTCCTCTCCAGAGTGTTGCCTCTTCTGGTGCCGTTTTCGGTCGCCAATTTGGGAGAAGCTTTGTCCACAGTCTGAGCACTGGTACGGTTTCTCTCCAGTGTGAATTCTCATGTGTACTGTAAGGAAGTTCTTTTGGAAGAAACGTTTTTCACAGCAGAAGCACTGGAAAGGTCTCTCTTTATTATGCACCCTTCTCACATGAGTCATCACATCACGTGAACGGGAGAAGGACTTTCCACATTCAGAGCAAGGATAGGCAGCTCTTTCTCCAGTGTTTTTTAACTTGTGCACTTGCTTGTGACTCTTTAATGTCCATTCACGTGCAAAACGCTTCCCGCATTCAGTGCAGTGGTACGGTTTCTCTCCGGTGTGTGTTCGCTGGTGCTCTTCCAACCGTCGTAAAGTTGTAAAACCATCCCCGCAGTCAGTGCAGAGGAATGGCTTTTTTCCACTTGCAGTGTGTATTCGTGTGTGTCTTTCAAACTTTGTCTTGTTTAAGAAACACTTTCCACAGTCCGAGCAGTGGAGTGCCAAGTCTACAGAATGTACTGGAAGGTGTGATCTTAGTTTTGCCATGTCAGGAAATCTTTTATCACACCTTGAACAGCGGTAATGTTTATGTTTCTTTTCCTTGTGTGTTAGTTGATGTTTTTTAAGTCTCTCACGTCCCGCAAAACTTTTGTCGCAATTAGAGCAGTGGTACGGCTTTTCATCTGTATGCGTTTCTTGCTGATGTCTTCTAAGACTATGCCTTCGTGTAAAGCTCTTTCCACAGTCGGAGCAGTAGTGATGCCTTTCCTGTGGTGAGATCTTCTCTGTATGTTTTAGCTGGTGATTTTTCAACACCCATAACTGTTTGAATTGCTTCCCACAGTCAGGGCAAAGGTATGGCCTTTCTTGACTATGTACTTCCATGTGTATTTTTAGTTCTCCCGGTTCAGAAAAGCTTTTATCACAGTAAAGACAATCACCCCCTTTCTTATGTGTCCTCTGGTGCCTTTTCAGATTATCAGAGCGGGTAAAACCTTTCCCACAATCAGGGCAGAACATTTCTTTCACTCCTGTATGTGTTTGATGGTGTCTTATAAGATCCCTTACTTTTTGAAAGTTCTGACCGCAGTAGGCGCAGTAGTGAGGCTTTTCTCCTCCAGGTCTGAAATCCTCAATGAAGTCATCAGTATCTAGAGGCTCCTCTTCATTCTCCTGCGTTGTTTGGGGTTGTTGTGGTCTTTCTGAGTTTTGATTATTCTCTGATTGGCACTGGGAATTGGCTGGGCATTGCTGTTTGCTATGTGAAAGCACACCCTCTACATTTGCAGCATTGCTGGTAGCTTTGAAGGTATTCTCCGGCAGGCCCTGTTGCTTTTGACGAATGCGTGTGACAGCTTCATCCAGTGTTATTTCTGGGTCCATTTGTAATTGCTCAGACAGTCTTTTGTCACGTAAACCCATGACAAGCCTGTTTCTTATTTTCTCACGGAGTAGAGCTCCATAACCACAATGTTCTGACAAACAATGAAGTGCAGTGATAAAATCATCAGCAGTCTCTCCTGCTTCTTGTTGTCTTTGGTTGAATTTTGTTCGTTCTAATATTACATTCCTCCTAACTGCCAAATGTCCATCTTGCTGCTCATTATTAGAACTGTGGAAGTGTTCCCGCTTGATCAGGTTGTCATCTTGCAGGTCTTCGGAGGTGTCCATCTCCTCTGCCTGGAAATACATTTAAAATAGCATAATTACTAGTAGGCCTATAGTCTCTGTTCTCTCAAACAACATCATTTGTAATAGATAATATAGCCTACGTTTTATTATGATTAAAGTCCAAATTAGAATAGATAGCATATACAATAAATAGCCAAACAAATAAATTAAGTCTATACATTTTTACAGTAGTAGGTAGTTCTAATTTGAATACCTAGCAGTACCAATATGATAATGAGGATTTGTTTGTAATTTGTTTGTCGGCCTAGAGATCCCCATGACATAGCATATTGATTGTTATATCATATTGATATAGCCCCATGTGCACTAGCATGTTAATTTCACAGGAGCACATTGAATTTGGTGTCAAATGAAAGCTAAGAGTCTATATTTGTTTTAAATTAAGGCACAGAAGGACCCCAAAATTATAACAGAATGACTGCAACTGAACTGGCTGCAATGGGAATTCATAGTAGTCACAAACCACAGTTAGGTCACCTGCTACTGTCCTCCCTTCCATTGGAATACTGTTTTTCATTCGCTTTCGGTCACATGGTGCAAGTGTGAAAACCGTCTGGACAAACCAGCCCTCTCTTTCCCAGTCTCTTCTCCCTCTCTCTCTCTCTCTCCAGCTAATGTCACCTCTCCTGGCTCTTACTGACACCATACTCTTTCCATTTCCTGTAACCAGCCCTCTCGCCCACTGGGGAACGACCGACACTGTACTGTATGTTTATGGTGTACTGAAGTGTACACTACTGTGCTGTACAGTGATGTCCAAACTTGTGAAACAGGCATCTGTGATTGGTACATATTAGGTTAGGTCCAGACAAAACAAATGTGGTCTTGTTTGGGGACCTCATTAGAATAACAGCCAGTCTGTAGAAGAGGCATAATACCCAAACATGCAAAGGAAGAAATTACATTTTTCTACTTTTGTGTCTATTCAGAATGCATCATCATGAAGAGAATGACATTCATAATTATGGATTTCTGTATAGTACAGATCAGGGACCCATGATGTCATTCTGTTACCAGCATTATGTTACCGGGTGTTAATTACTTACTGTAATTCAATAACCAAAATAAAATAAATTAAACTCGAGGCGTAATATCAACAACCAATTCTTTCTGCAGAAATCTTTTGTTCTTAATTCGGAGAAGATATTTTAGAGTTTTTGGGAAAAGTACTACTTTACCTTCATTCTGTTTTGAAACTTTACATCTGCACCGTCTTTGAGTAAATGTGTTTTTGTCAAGTTTTCTGTGGAAATTGTTAAAAGTAATCATTGTGCTGTGCATGGAGTTGTATGGTTTGTTTAACTTTGCAATCAATGGCGTTTGTTCGGCATACTTTTAAGGCTGTGGCTGCGGATCCGATTTTTTCGGGATCTTTAGTGTAAAAAAAAAAAAAAGATCCAGGGCTTCTGCGCATGTGCAGATCACATTCTGCGCACACTGGCAGACTTACCATCAGGCAGAAGAGGCAATTTCCCCAGGCCTCGCCATCAAGGGGCCTCATGTCATCAAGGGGCCTCATGTCATCAAGGGGCCTCATGTCATCAAGGGGCCTCATGTCATCAAGGGGCCTCATGTCATCAAGGGGCCTCATGTCATCAAGGGGCCTCATGGGCTGGACATAAGCTAGAGATACCTTTGTTTTTTACCCCTTTTTCTCCCCAATTTTGTGGTATCCAATTGTTTTAGTTGCTACTATCTTGTCTCATCGCTACAACTCCCGTACGGCTCGGGAGAGACGAAGGTTGAAAGTCATGCGTCCTCCGATACACAACCCAACCAAGCCGCACTGCTTCTTTACACAGCGCGCCGCACCAATGTGTCGGAGGAAACACCGTGCACCTGGCAACCTTGGTTAGCGCGCACTGCCTGTCAGCCTTCCGCAACTGTGGTGGAAGGTGGCCGAAAATACCGATTTTTTCAGGATGTCTCTTGGTCTGACAAACTCGTCAGACCAAGAGACATCCTGAAAAATCGGTATTTTCACGAAAGCTTGTGTAGTGTCCGAACGTTGTCACAGGACTCGTCTGAAGGTAACCCGGTACCGGGCCAAAAATTGAATGGAAGAGAATAGGACATTTCCATGTAAAAAAAGGTATACAGGCAATTCCAATGTAAAAAAAAAACCTGAGTTTTCTTATATATCTCAGATATAGGACATACACCAAAACATACTTCCTTTTGATTACATGTATGAATCTGTTATTCAATGCATTTCTATGGTCTAGTAGCAGTAAGGACAAAATCAATGTTTTGTCAAATACTTTTTTTTGTTTATACCTACTGGGGTCCTAAAATTCTAAATCAAATAGCTAAATGATCCTTGGTGTGACCATCGTAAAACAATTCCATATGTTAGTTTAGTAGAAATCCAGCCCTGGGACCTTAAGACTCAAGGGGAACACAATAAGCATTTCTTTAGACTGGCCTCTGACTGGGGCCTCCAAATCAGTAAATCCGCTCGTCTGCGCATGTGTATTATTCTCCTTCGCCCATAGAGAACAGGCTACTCAAGCGAATGGTATTCCTTTAATAAAAGTTAGATCAAAGTTCAATCAATGTCTGCAAGATCACATTATAAATCAGGAATTCTGCATAACAGAACCAAATAGCATAGTGTAATGTTCATGTAAGACCAGTAACTTTATCCTGTCCTATTATAGTCGTTCGGTAGAATACTGTGATCATTATGTAATCTTGCAGACGTTCAGCTTTGATCGAACTTTATTAAACGAGCACCATTCGCCTGAGTAGCCTGTTATCTGTGCATAGAAAATATACACCTGCGTAGAAAGTGATACAACATGCGCAGAAGCTTCGGATCTGTAATTTTACGGACTAAAGGGACTAGTCAAATGAACATCGAAAGTATAATTTTCGGGATTTTAGCTAACCCTAACCTGTTACGTTAATGATCCTAACCTACTACGAAAAGTCCAATCTGACGTTCATTTTACAAAAGTTAGATTCCTTCTAGCCATTACCGGACTAAAGATCCCGACAAAAGTCTGATCCAGCAACTCTGTTCTTTCAAAGTGAAAATCGGAGTCTCAGAGCCATCATGATACCTTTGAATTAGCCGGCTCCTCTTCGTCTCCGTTCTCCGGAATGGTTTCGGGCAGTCCTGCCTCCTGAAGTTCCGCCATTTTCTCTGTGTGTTGGGTTGCGGGTAAAACCAACGAAGTATTTTGTGCTATTCTATACACAACAGGTTTGTCTTATTTTGCTGCTAGCAATTTAAGCTTTTCGCTACATTTGATTAGTGATGTTGCGTTTGATATCGAGCTCCGAGGCATGCAACGAAATCGCTAAGCAGTTTCTTATTTTTCTTCGGTGGGTTTAACGGCGGTTGGCTTCCAATATGTTGCATTATCGCCACCAACTGGACTATAGTATAAATCCATTATACTTTGTGATACAAAATGGGGGTGGGGTAAACCATTCCAACTAACCATACACTCGTTAAAAACCCACTAATCCATTCCACTACTTTAACCCTATCGGCTCCTGTAC
Organism: Oncorhynchus kisutch; assembly: GCF_002021735.2. Taxonomy (NCBI): domain Eukaryota; kingdom Metazoa; phylum Chordata; class Actinopteri; order Salmoniformes; family Salmonidae; genus Oncorhynchus; species Oncorhynchus kisutch. Next base: position 45,739,636 of record NC_034189.2, on the reverse strand, counting down.
CATGCCAACGGCCTGGGAAGACCAGACACTACTGCTCAACACACCCTGTAACTCTTCTGAAGTCAAATCTCATACACCCAAGTACTTCTCTGCAGCTGCCACCACAACATCTATTTTCTGTGAGGTACAGTTGATAAGTTGATCAATGATAAGCATTACTAAGAAGCCAACCTTACTGAAGCATGTCACTCATTGACATATCCCTCTGTGCTGGCACAGGTCTACTACTCAAGATCCCCACCCTCAGGGCCAGACACTCATGCAATCTGCAGATTGCTGAGGGAAGAATTTTCTGAGCTGAACTGACCAAGACACATCTCCAACAACACACAAAACCTCATACAATTGTGCCCCAAAACAATAACAATTGATCTCAACCAGTGGCATATGTGCTTTTTACACAACAAAAATATAAACGCAACTTGTAAAGTATTGGTTTCATGAATTGGAATAAAAGATCCCAGAAATGTTCCATGTGCACAAAAAGCGTATTTCTCTTGAATTTTGTGCACAATTTTGTTTACATCCCTGTTAGTGAGCGTTTCTCTTTTGCCAAGATAATCCATCCACCTGACAGGTGTGGTATATCAAGAAGCTGATTAAACAGCATGATCATTACACAGGTGCACCTTCTGCTGGGGATAAAAGGCATCTCTAAGATGTGCAGTTTTGTCATACAACACAATGACACAAATGTCTCAAGTTTTGAGAGAGCCTGCAATTAGCATGCTGACTGCAGGAATGTCCACCAGAGCTGTTGCCAGATAATTTAATGTTAATTTCTCTACCATAATGTGCCTCCAAAGTCATTTTAGAGAATTTAGCAGTACTCCAACTGGCATCACAACTGCAGACCACGTGAATGGCGTCATGTGGGTGAGCGGTTTGATGATGTCAACATTGTGAACTGAGTGCCTCCCCTATGGTTACAACGAACACAATTGCATTTCCTCGATGGCAATTTGAATGCACAGAGATACTGTGACGAGATCCTGAGGCCCATTTTTTTTTAAAGTTATCTGAGCAACAGATGTATTTCTGTATTCCCAGTCATGTGAAAATTCAATTCAATTCAATTCAAATGTATTTATATAGCCCTTCGTACATCAGCTGATATCTCAAAGTGCTGTACAGAAACCCAGCCTAAAACCCCAAACAGCAAGCAATGCAGGTGTAGAAGCACGGTGGCTAGGAAAAACTCCCTAGGAAGAAACCTAGAGAGGAACCAGGCTATGTGGGGTGGCCAGTCCTCTTCTGGCTGTGCCGGGTGGAGATTATAACAGAACATGGCCAAGATGTTCAAATGTTCATAAATGACCAGCATGGTCCAATAATAATAAGGCAGAACAGTTGAAACTGGAGCAGCAGCACGGCCAGGTGGACTGGGGACAGCAAGGAGTCATCATGTCAGGTAGTCCTGAGGCATGGTCCTAGGGCTCAGGTCCTCCGAGAGAGAGAAAGAGAGAAAGAGAGAATTAGACAGAGCACACTTAGATTCACACAGGACACCGAATAGGACAGGAGAAGTACTCCAGATATAACAAACTGACCCTAGCCCCCGACACATAAACTACTGCAGCATAAATACTGGAGGCTGAGACAGGAGGGGTCCGGAGACACTGTGGCCCCATCCGAGGAACCCCCCCTCCCCCAACCCAAAACCAACTCAAAACCATAGATACATTGATTTCAATTGACTGAATTCCTTATCAAATCAAAATCAAATCAAATTGATTTATATAGCCCTTCGTACATCAGCTGATATCTCAAAGTGTTGTACAGAAACCCAGCCTAAAACCCCAAACAGCAAGCAATGCAGGTGTAGAAGCACGGTGGCTAGGAAAAACTCCCTAGAAAGGCCAAAACCTAGGAAGAAACCTAGAGAGGAACCAGGCTATGTGGGGTGGCCAGTCCTCTTCTGGCTGTGCCGGGTGGAGATTATAACAGAACATGGCCAAGATGTTCAAATGTTCATAAATGACCAGCATGGTCGTATAATAATAAGGCAGAACAGTTGAAACTGGAGAAGCAGCACGGTCAGATGTACTGGGGACAGCAAGGAGTCATCATGTCAGGTAGTCCTGGGGCATGGTCCTAGGGCTCAGGTCCTCCGAGAGAGAGAGAAAAAAGAGAGAATTAGAGAGAGCATATGTGGGGTGGCCAGTCCTCTTCTGGCTGTGCCGGGTGGAGATTATAACAGAACATGGCCAAGATGTTCAAATGTTCATAAATGACCAGCATGTTCGAATAATAAGAAGGCAGAACAGTTGAAACTGGAGCAGCAGCACGGCCAGGTGGACTGGGGACAGCAAGGAGTCATCATGTCAGGTAATCCTGGGGCATGGTCCTAGGGCTTAGGTCCTCAGAGAGAGAGAGAGAAGGAGAGAATTAGAGAACGCACACTTAGATTCACACAGGACACCGAATAGGACAGGAGAAGTACTCCAGATATAACAAACTGACCCTAGCCCCCCGACACATAAACTACTGCAGCATAAATACTGGAGGCTGAGACAGGAGGGGTCAGGAGACACTGTGGACCCATCCGAGGACACCCCCGGACAGGGCCAAACAGGAAGGATATAACCCCTTATATGAACTGTAACGCCGTAACATCTTGGAAATTGTTGTATGTTGCGTTTATATTTTTGTTCAGTATAGGTGAGCGCCCAGTGATAAGCATTGGCCACTTTGTCAAAGGCAGGTGAGCAAAATATTTCGCTTGTACATTTCCAGCGCAGCAGCGCTCCTCTCCAGGGTGCTGTTGGAGCATGAATCGCTACGTCGTTCCACCGAAGTTCCGTCAACAACAAAAAATCTAACATAAAGCATGTAGCAGATATAGCTAGGATAAAACATGAGCCATTCACAATAATTGAAGCAACATGTCAAGAAAACTTTAGGCCATTACATCACTTTTTTGTATCATTATCAGTTACCGCATGGCAGAGACATGAAAATGAGATAATGGACTTGAAAAGGGGTGTTACACTCAAATGCGATGTGGTTTTACGAACTGTGACATTTTGCCAAGGTAGAGATGAGTGGCCGACACCAAAACGCGCGAGTGGACGCATAAAGTATGCCCTAATAATGATAGCCAAATTTGTCATGACACTTTTTGGTGTTTTGTGTAACAGAAGTCTCTTTCCATTCACCACTGTTCTGAGACTGGAAATATATTGCAAGTTGATGGCTGTGCGCAGGTAGCCTATGAAGGAGCCCCTGGAAGTGATTGTTTGATAATCAGATGAAAACTTCTTGACTGGTTGTGTTTATGCATCAATAAAAGGTCATATATATTTTTTAATCTGTATTACTAGGCCCACATAGATCATATAAATAAGGAATGCATATATAATTCTATGATTAGGACCATAAAAAATGCTGGTGAACACGCTTGGTCCCGTACCGGGAAGAAATACATTCTTATTTCACCCCTGGATATAGCATATGGTAGAAATAGTAATGTGGACTTTTCTGTAGCCTTCTGTAGGCTTGAGATAAAATGTATGACAATATAATGAGAACGACATGTTTTACATCATGCTGGTTTTTTATCAAACTTAAATTGCGCCCAATCAAATTAGTTTTTTTTAACAAACAATATATCCTAAAATCAAGACAGGACAAAAATGGAATGGACAATTAGGATACCCACAACTGCTGTCCAGGAGTTTCAACCTGTGGGGGTGTAGCCTACTGTGTCGGCCCGCAATGGAATGTTCTGGATTCCTATCAATGTGGTACGCCCACGTTTGCAAAACAAGCTGTTGCATTTGCTTTATTAGTCCTGATTCCTGTAGCTAATCAATTTGGCTATTTAAGCTCTGAATATCAGCAACACAATTTTATCAGGAGTTTTCCTGCACCGGACACTTCCGATCCCCAGCAACATGGGCTCATCTCACAGTTGACACACAACTTTTTCCACCGAAACGACACAATCCTCTGTCTCATGCCCTACAGCACATTTCCAACATATTTGAATCTACAACCATCTGACTGGTTTGGTAATGGGCGCGTTTGAGGCGAAGGTGAAAGTAGCCGACTGTAGCCGGAAGTCGACGAGGTACGTATGCACCGACAGGAAGTCGAAACACGACAATGGCAGACATGCCATTCGCCTTTTTTATTGCTGATGAATTCGATGCTATTGAAATTCCACTTCTCCTACACAAAACTGAACATGATTAACATGTTCCAAGGAATGAATATCGATCTAGCAACCTTTCAGTTACTGGCCCAACACTCTAACCACTAGGCTACCTGCTGCCCCTTGTTGTACCACCCTCATTATTATTTGTGATTGTGTAACATGGAATTATAACAGATGTGATTAAATGGAGCCCACAAAGATTCTTACTGTATGATAATTGATTGCATGTCTGCAGTGTATTTTTTTAAACTTCTCAACCTTTATGTCGCCTTTGTCAGTAAGCATGTAAATCACTTTCATTTGATTAAATGACATGAAGGCAGTGCTTGACTTGGACTGAAATAGGTTCCGGTACTCATTTTGGGTGCCAGTACTGTTTTATATTTAGTTGCAGGAGCTCCACAATACTTTTGAGCTAATGTTCTATAAGAGGAACAGGAGCTCAAGCAGTAGAACATTTGAGGTGCCGGTACTCAGCTCCGGTGAGCTCCTGCCCAAGTCAAGCACTGCAGGAAGGACAAAACACTCACTTTAGACTGACTATACATGTACATCAGTACACAAGTTATTGGGTGAACAATATGCCAAGCAGTCAAATGCACTTGGTATTGACCCCACAACTTGTGTCTAGGGTGCTTACTTATTAAGGGACTGTTTCCCAGACACAGATTAAGCCTTTAAAATTGCCCGTGTAGAAATCCCCTACAATAACCCATGTGTAGCCTGCAATATGTATTCAGTTTTCTTCACACTTAATAGACAATCAACAAATTTGAATTTGTTTGTTAACAACAATATTACAGACAAGACTAATTACATGGGACACAACATTACAGGAACATCTAGATAAATACATTAGAAGTAGGATATTTAATTTTGGATTTTTTGGGGATCACACGTAGGCCTATTTTATTTTATTTCACCTTTATTTAACCAGGTAGGCCAGTTGAGAACAAGTTCTAACTTACAACTGCGACCTGGCCAAGATAAATCAAAGCAGTGCGATTTAAAAAAAACAACACAGAGTTACACATGGAATAAACAGACGTACAGTCAATAACACAATAGAAACATCTATATACACTGTGTGCAAATGTAGTAAGATTAGGCAATAAATAGGCCATAGTGGCGAAATAATTCCAATTTAGCATTAACACTGGAGTGATAGACGTGCAGATTATGATGTGCAAGTAAAAATACTGAGGTGCAAAAGTGCAAAAATAAATAACAATATGGGGATGAGGGAGTTGGGTGGGCTATATACAGATGGGCTGTGTACAGGTGCAGTGATCGGTAAGCTGCTCTGACAGCTGATGTTTAAAGTTAGTTAGGCAGATATACGTCTCCAGCTTCAGTGATTTTTGCAATTCGTTCCAGTTGATGGGGTTCACCTTGGGGTCATGATAGGGGCTGCACCAAATGATTGATGTATTATAATAATTTATTATGCTTATGTTGTATTAATAGAAGGGGAAGGGCTATAAGACCCTCCCCCACTACATGTTTAGGGTCCTGGACCACAGATTAGCAATATATGCATTATAAGGTTTAATACTGTTCCACAGTTTTTTTCTAGGCTCTGCCTCTTTTAAGAAATGATCTGAGAGATGTGTGATCTATTGCAGTCAGAACAGGGAGTCTGTGAGAAAGCGCCTCAAGGCTAAAAGAGATACATAGACACAGAACCCTGCAGGGGAGTAAATAGATAAGAGACAAGTCAGACACACCGCTGTAAACCACACAGGAATGGAAATTACAGCTGAGCCCTTAGAAAACACTGTACTATTGTTTTCTCCTGCAAGTTTGTATAACTGTATATGCATGGGCTTGGTCTCATGAGTAGAAGGTGTTGACGTAGGCAGTTGCATCACTAGGAGTTGACTGCAAGCATATTAAAGCAACTTTGACCTTTTTTATTTTGCAGAACTTACTCTGAAACATGCGTGCTGTGTTTCCGTTGTCAACTTCTGTCTGCAATTGCATTAATAAAGGTTTGATTAATTTACTTAAAGAAGATATTGTCTGATCGCTAATTTCCCCCAATAAGCCAATGATTGACAAGGAACAAGGAACCTACCCCAACACAGTCATTGGCAGCAAAGAACTGTAAGGACAGGCGGCCAAAGGAAATGTTGGCTTTGGGGATGACCAGTGAAATATACCTACTGGAGCACGTGCTACGGGTGGGTGTTGCTATGGTGACCAGTGAGCTGAGATAAGGCGGGGCTTTACCTAGCGAAGACTCATAGATGACCTGGAGCCAGTGGGTTTGGCGACAAACATGTAGCGAGGGCCAGCCAACGAGAGCATACAGGTCGCAGTTGTGGGTAGTATATGGGGCTTTGGTGACAAAACGGATGGCACTGTAATAGACTACATCCAATTTGCTGAGTAGTGTTGGAGGCTATTTTGTAAATGACATCGCCGAGTCAAGGATCGGTAGGATAATCAGTTTTACGAGGGTATGTTTGGCAGCATGAGTAAAGGAGGCTTTGTTGTGAAATAGGTTGCCAATTCTTGATTTAATTTTGGATTGGAGTTGCTTAATGTGAGTCTGGAAGGAGACTTTAGTGTCTAACCAGACACCTGGGTATTTGTAGTTGTCCACATATTCTAAGTCAGAACCATCCAGAGTAGTGATGCTAGTCAAGCAGGCGGTTGCGGGCAGCGATCGGTTGAAGAGCATGCATTTAGTTTTACTAGCATTTAAGAGCAGTTGGAGGCCACGGAAGAAGAGTTGTATGGCATTGAAGCTCGTTTGGAGGTTTGTTACACAGTGTCCAAAGAAGGGCCAGATGTATATAGAATGTAATTAGATTGTAAGGATAAATATTTATTTAAGCTAAAAAATAGTACACATGCATTGACAATAACCAATGATAGGTGGGACATCAACCATTTATGAACATGTAATGCCTTTCGCTTCCAAAAGGACAGAAGAAGGTTGTCTCCCACAATGCTTTGGTTCCGACCATAGAGAATAATAGAGGCCTCTAGTGGCCAAAAGGCCATATTGGTACGGGCATCGCCATTGAGGGTTTCCACCATTTTAATGTAATCAACTTCCAACTGTTGGAGTCATTTCCAACCGGGTCATCAGGAGGGATTAGCCAATCGTTAAGAAGAAAATTGACGACTTCAAAATGGAGATAGCATGGGCAGCACCATTGAGGCTATCACAGATGCCATAATGGCACAGTACAACTCTTTCCATCTCTATGGTCATGACTTCAAGTTGCAGTTGGTGAGGAGCAACTGCAGGAATGTCCAATCGACTGCAGTCAAAACTTCATGACCTTTGATCACGTTGTTGTTGATCACATGACTATTGTCCACCTAATACTTTTTTGCACTGTTGGTTAGAGCCTGTAAGTAATCATTTCACTGTAACGTCTACACCTGTTGTATTCGGCACACGTGACAAATAAACTTTGATTTGATTTGTTGTAAAGGTCACGCAGGTCACAAGTCGGACAATTTGGATATCCATAATACAACACACTTTGAAAGGCTGTGATCAACGTTGGTCAACGTCTTGACAATAAAGTGATCCACTCGAACGCGCCCAATGGTTTTGGTAGAAGACAAACCGGTTGCTATGGCATGTGTGACGTCGTCTATAATAATTCGGCTGCTCTAAATTCACTCTTCTAGGAGTGTCTGAAAGTGGGCGTTGCACAAGTGGGAGGGGTGGGCCTTTCTTCTTTTCTTCTCTATTGCTCCTCTATTGTTTTTTTTGTTGTTTTTTATTGTTTTTTTTTTAAATTAACAACAAATCAATACATAAAGCACATGAGGGAACACAAGCATACATAGATTACAAATAATAGACAATCGAGCTAGGGGGTACAATATCACATTACAATTACACAAGGACCTTAAGGGACATGCATATACTTACAATTCTAACAGCTTTTTTGTTAGTAGAGCATTTAACCGTCTTAAAATACAGTTCAATTTCTTTTTGTAGGGTACGAAAATGTGGTTTTCTGTTTGTAAATTTACATTTGTGTATTGCTCCTCTATTGTTCCTCAAGCAAGGGGAGAAGCTGATGACATCACCGATTCTCATCATACCAACTACTTGAATGCCCTACACCTTGACATACGCGGTCTAAAACACACTTGCTAAAATGCTAGTTGTCAATAATCGACTCATCCTGCAGCCTAATGAGCCACGCAAAACGGTCTTGAGTGGCAACAAATTTGCCCAATTAGCTGATTCGCTTTCCATTCACCCAAATCAAATCTTATTTGTCACATGTGCCGAATACAACTGGTATAACATCAGCGCTCTGATTGGTTAGGCCACTTTACTGTGAAATGCTTGCTTACGAGCACTTCCCAATGAAGCAAAGTTTTTTTTTAAAGATTTAAAAAAAAATACAATAGTAATATAAGAGGAATTCAATAAAATACACAAGAATGGAGCTATATACAGAAAGTACTAGTACCAGATCAATGTGGAGCTATATACAGAAAGTACTAGTACCAGATCAATGTGGAGCTATATACAGAAAGTACTAGTACCAGATCAATGTGGAGCTATATACAGAAAGTACTAGTACCAGATCAATGTGGAGCTATATACAGAAAGTACTAGTACCAGATCAATGTGGAGCTATATACAGAAAGTACTAGTACCAGATCAATGTGGAGCTATATACAGAAAGTACTAGTACCAGATCAATGTGGAGCTATATACAGAAAGTACTAGTACCAGATCAATGTGGAGCTATATACAGAAAGTACTAGTACCAGATCAATGTGGAGCTATATACAGAAAGTACTAGTACCAGATCAATGTGGAGCTATATACAGAAAGTACTAGTACCAGATCAATGTGGAGCTATATACAGAAAGTACTAGTACCAGATCAATGTGGAGCTATATACAGGGAGTACCAGTACTAGAACAATGTGGAGCTACATACAGGGAGTGCCAGATCAATGTGGAGCTATATACAAGTATACCAGTACTAGATCAATGTGGAGCTATATACAGGGAGTACCAGTACCAGATCAATGTGCAGTGGTATGAGATATTTGAGATAGATATGTATATGAAGGCAGGGTAAAGTTTAAAGGCATCAGGATAAATAATAAGAGTAGAATAAAGAACAGAGTAGCAGCAGCAAACAATTACTGTAAAAGTGCGTGTGTGTTTGTATGTGTGTGTGTGTGTTTATGTTGTGTCGGTATGCATGTGTGTGTTATGTGTGTGTGTGTGTATGTATGTATGTAGTGAATGTGTGTGGGTTTTGTGTGGGCGTGTCAATGTAGTGTGTGTGAGTGTGTATATGGTGTGTACACAACATCACCAAAAGTATGTGGACAGCTGCTCGTCGAACATCTCATTCCAAAATCATGGGCATTAATATGGAGTTGGTACCCCCTTTGCTGCTATAACAGACTACACTCTTCTGGGAAGGCTTTTGGAACATTGCTGCGGAGACTTGCTTCCACTCAGCCACAAGAGCATTGGTGAGGTCGAACACTGATGTTGGGCGATTAGGCCTGGCTCGCAGTTGGTGTTCCAATTCATCCCAAAGGTGTTCGATGGGGTTGAGGTCAGGGCTCTCTGCAGGCCAGTCAAGTTCTTCCACACCGATCTCGACAAACCACAATAAGAGCACTTACAGTTAACAGTGGCAGCGCTAACAGGGCAGAAATTGTACAAACTGACCTCTTGGAAAGGTGGCATCCTATGACGGTGCCACGTTGAAAGTCACTGAGCTTTTCACAAAGGATATTCTGCCAAAGTTTGTCTATGGAAATTGTATGGGTATATGCTCGATTTTATGCACCTGTCAGCAACAGGTGTGGCTGAAATAGCCACATCCACGAATTTGAAGTCGTGTCCACATACTTTTGTATATATATTGTATATATACAATTATATTTGTGTTTGTGAATTCATTTACTTCTGCCAGATGCCTTTTATTTTATTTTTTTCGCTGAAGACCATTCAAAAAGCCTACAATAGAATAAAACCTACAAGGCTTCTTCCTGGAAAATGATGTGTCACTTGCATAGCGTATATGATATGTTCAAGACAACTCGGAAGTTGTGCCGTTTTCAAGACAACTTGGAACTCAGAAACACAGATATTTTTGACATGGAAACTCGTAGAAAGATACATTCCAATTTGGAAACTGGAGCTTATCAAAATCAACCTATAGGACGTTCTATGCAAAAAAACGTACACCATTTTTAATTCAGAGGATCCGAGTTTCCGAGTTCTCTTGAAACCCCATCAGAACTTGAAAATCTCAGATGTTTGACTTCAGGGCTTTCAAGTCAATTGGGAACTCTGTGAAAAAACGAGCTCCGGTGTGGCACTGATGATGCAATCCTCTTACAGTGCATCTCATCCCGCAACATCTGGAGAACCCCAAGGCCTATGCTCAACTGCTATTTGTGGATTTTAGTTCAGTAAGCTCAGACAGATGTTAGTAAACCCCTACACCATCAGTTAGTATCATAGAAACCTTCTGCAGGATTGTTGAAAGTGATATCGGTGACCTCCTGAAAGAATCAGAATCACAAATCCTATGATAACCTGAGTAGACTTAGATTCGGATTTAGAATCAGATCGCTCAATTATTATGAATTAAATATGTGACAAAGGAGGAGGAATTGCATTTTTGTGGACCACCACATCACACCGATGGTTGAGAATCTCTCACCTTATGACCAAGATACCAGTCACATGATCTCATTGAGAGAGGGCCTAGGTAGGATACAGGAAGGCACCCTGCTGGCCACTTTTGATGTAGAGAGTTTGTACACTAACATCCTACATATGGAAGGCTTGTGGGAGCTGCAACACCTCTCCAGCAGAGAGACCCTACCCTTGCTCCATCCAATGAATGCATCCTGCAACTGACTGAACTGATATTATCCAACAACTACTTTGTCTTTCAGTCAGACTTTTTCCTCCAAATTTGGGATGTGGCCATGGGCTCTCCCTTTGCTCCTAACTATGTGAATCTGTATGTGGGACAATTTGAGGAAGCACTCATTTACAAAACAGACACACCCCTCCTGTCTAAAATCCTCCTATGGAAGAGAAAGATGTCTTTGTGCTCTGGGAAGGAAGTTATTGAATACATTTTTATTTGGATCCTGATGAAGTAGCATCTACTCTTCCAGGGGTCCACACAGAACATGAAACATGACATAATACAGAACATTAATAGACTAGAACAGCTCAAGGACAGAACTGCATACATTTTTTAAAAGGCACACGTAGCCTACATATCAGTACATACACACAAATGATCAAGGTCAAATAGGGGAGAGGCATTGTGTTGAGGTGCTGCTTTGTCTGTTTTTTTAAACCAGGTTTGCTGTTCATTTGAGCAAGTTCCATGCAATAATGGCTCTACATAATACTGTACACTTTCTTGAATTTGTTCTAGATTTGGGGACTGTGAAAAGACCCCTGGTGGCATGTCTGGTGGGGTACATGTGTGTGTCAGAGCTGTGTGTAAATTGACTATGCAAACGATTTGGGATTTTCAACACATTCATATTTCTTAGAAAAAACAAGAAGTAATCCAGTCAGTCTCTCCTCAAGTCTTAGCCAAGAGAGTTGGATCATTAAAGAGAATGATGCATTACACACAGACTTATACACAAAGCCCAGAGACCGCAACAGCCTGCTACGTGCGGGCAGTATGCATCCCCTTCCCCTCAAGAATGGTTTATCATATGGCCAGTTGTGGAAGATTGAATGAATCTGTGCCCAACGGTCATATTTTGACACCAATGCTAAGAAAATTACAGACAAATTCAAAACGAACTCTTGATGATGCAATGATAAAAATATCCCAAACACTAAGAGAGGAACTACTCAAACTAAACCAAAGAAGAAAACCAACGCAACAGTCTTCTGCATGAAGTATACCAAGTGTTCAGAGAAAATGAGAGCAATCCTGAAAAAGCACTGGCATCACGGGAGGCTGCTAAGGGGAGGAATGTTCATAATAATGGCTGGAACGAAGCAAATGTACATGCAAACCATGTTTGATGTATTTGATACCATTCCACTTATTCTGCTCCAGCGATTACCACGAGCCTGTTTTCCCCAATTAAGGTGCCACCAACCACCTGTGACTGGCATATTCTGTAATCAGACCAAAAAATCACACCTCTTTTAAGGAACCTCCACTAGTGGTGTAGAAACAAGTCTCTCACCGTTGCCGCTAGCTATAGACCACCTTCTACCCCCAGCTGTGACCTGGACACCATATGTGAATTGATTGCCACCCCATCTATCTTCAGAGTTCGTACTGTTAGGTGACCTAAACTGGGACATGCTTAACACCCCGGCCATCCTACAATCTAAGCTTGATGCCCTCAATATCACACAAATGATCAATGAACCTACCAGGTACAACCCCAAATCCGTAAACACGGGCACCGTCATACACCTCTGCTGTCTTCAACCAGGATCTAAGCGATCACTGCCTCATTGCCTGCGTCCGTAATGGGTCTGCGGTCAAACGACCACCCCACATCTCTGTCAAACGCTCCCTAAAACACTTCAGCGAGCAGGCCTTTCTAATTGACCTGGCCCGGATATCCTGGAAGGATATTGACCTCATTCCGTCAGTAGAGGATGCCTGGTTATTCTTTAAAAGTACTTTCCTCACCATCTTAAATAAGCATGCCCCATTCAAAAAATGCAGGACCAGGAATACATATAACCCTTGGTTCACTCCAGACCTGACTGCCCTTGACCAGCACAAAAACTGTGGCGTACTGCATTAGCATGGAATAGTCCCCACGATATGCAACTTTTCAGGGAAGTTAGGAACCAATATACACAGGCAGTTAGGAAAGCAAAGGCTAGCATTTACAAACAGAAATGTGCATCTTGTAGCACAAACTCCAAAAAGCTCCAAAAAGTTCATCTCATCTGAGATCCCCAAAGATTGGAAAGCTGCCACTGTCATCCCCCTCTTCAAAGGGGGAGACATTCTAGACCCAAACTGCTACCGACCTGCGCCGGTACTTCCGGGGCCGACACAGAGCCTTCTCGCTTCGCGTTCCTAGGAAACTATGCAGTATTTTGTTTTGTTACGTGTTATTTCTTACATTGGTACCCCAGGTAATCTTAGGTTTCATTACATACAGTCAGGAAGAACTACTGAATATAAGAGCACCGTCAACTCACCATCATTACGACCAGGAATAAGACTTTCCCGAAGCGGATCCTGTGTTTTGCCCACCAGCCAGGACAATGGATCGGATCCCAGCCGGTGAACCAAAACAACGTCGCCGTAAAAATGGTCTTCTGGTCAGGCTCCGTAGACGGGCACATTGCGCACCACTCCCTAGCATACTACTTGCCAATGTCCAGTCTCTTGACAACAAGGTTGAAGATCAAGGGTAGCATTCCAGAGAGACATCAGAGACTGTGATGTCCTTTGCTTCACAGAAACAGGGCTCACTCGAGACACGCTATCGGAGTCGGTACAGCCAGCTAGTTTCTTCACGCATCGCGCAGACAGAAACAAGCATCTTTCTGGTAAGTATGCCTTGTGTGCCTTGTGATTAACGAGACGTGGTGTGATCATTACAATATACAGGAACTCAAGTCCTTCTGTTCACCTGACTTAGAATTCCTCACAATCAAATGTCGACCGCATTGTCTACCAAGAGAATTCTCTTCGATCATAATCACAGCAGTATATATACCCCCCCAAGCAGACACATCGATGGCCCTGAACAAACTTTATTTGACTCTATGTAAACTGGAAACCACATATCCTGTGGCTGCATTCATTGTAGCTGGGGATTTTAACAAGGCTAATCTGAAAACAAGACTCCCTAAATTCTATCAGCATATCGATTGTGTAACCAGGGCTGGTAAAACCTTGGATCATTGTTATTCTAACCTCCGCGACGCATATAAGGCCCTCTCCCGCCCTCCTTTCGGAAAAGCTGACCACGACTCCATTTTGTTGCTTCCAGCCTATAGACAGAGACTAAAACAGGAAGCTCCCGCGCTCAGGTCTGTTCAACCCTGGTCCGACCAATCTGATTCCACGCTTCAAGATTGCTTCGATCACGTGGATTGGGATATGTTCCGCACTGCGTCAAACAACAACATTGACAAATACGTTGATTCGGTGAGCGAGTTTATTAGCAACTGCATCAGCGATGTCGTACCCACAGAAACTATTCAAACATTCCCAAACCAGAAACCGTGGATTGATGGCAGCATTTGCACGAAACTGAAAACGCGAACCACTGCTTTTAACCACGGCAAGGTGACCGAAAACATGACTGAATACAAACAGTGTAGCTATTCCCTCTGCAAGGCAATCAAACAAGCTAAGCGTCAGTATAGAGACAAAGTAGAGTTGCAATTCAAGACACAAGAGGTATGTGGCAGGGTCTACAGTCAATCACGGATTACAAAAAGAAAACCAGCCCCGTCGCGGACAAGGATGTCTTGCTCCCAGACAGACTAAACAACTTCGTTGCTCACTTTAAGGACAATACAGTGCCACTGACACGGCCTGCTACCAAAACCTGTGGACTCTCCTTCACTGCAGCCGACGTGAGTAAAACATTTAATCATGTTAACCCTCGCAAGGCTGCAGGTCCAGACGGCATCCCCAGCCGCGTCCTCAGGGCATGCGCAGACCAGCTGGCTGGTGTGTTTACGGACATATTCAATCAATCCTTATCCCAGTCTGCTGTTCCCACATGCTTCAAGCCACCATTGTTCCTGTTCCCAAGAAAGATACGGTAACTGAGCTAAACGACTACCGCCCTGTAGCACTCACTTCCATCATCATGAAGTGCTTTGAGAGACTAGTCAAGGACCATATCACCTCCACCCTACCTGACACCCTAGACCCACTCCAATTTGCTTACCGCCCCAATAGGTCCACATACGACGCAATCGCAACCACACTACACACTGCCCTAACCTATCTGGACAAGAGGAATACCTATGTGAGAATGCTGTTCATTGACTACAGCTCAGCATTTAACACCATAGTACCCTCCAAACTCATCATTAAGCTCGAGACCCTGGGTCTCGACCCCGCCCTGTGCAACTGGGTACTGGACTTCCTGACGGGCCACCACAGGTGGTGAGGGTAGGTAACAACATTTCGACCCCGCTGATCCTCAACACTGGGGCCCCACAAGGGTGCGTTCTGAGCCATCTCCTGTACTTCCTGTTCACCCACGACTGCGTGGCCATGCACGCCTCCAACTCAATCATCAAGTTTGCAGACGACACTACTGTGGTAGGCTTGATTACCAACAATGACGAGACGGCCTACAGGGAGGAGGTGAGGGCCCTCGGAGTGCGGTGTCAGGAAAATAACCTCACACTCAACGTCAACAAAATAAAGGAGATGATTGTGGACTTCAGGAAACAGCAGAGGGAGCACCCCCCTATCCACATCGACAGGACAGTAGTGGAGAGGGTAATAAGTTTTAAGTTCCTCGGCGTACACATCACAGACAAACTGAAGTGGTCAACCCACACAGACAGCGTGGTGAAGAAGGCGCAGAAGCGCCTCTTCAACCTCAGGAGGCTGAAGAAATTTGGCTTGTCACCAAAAGCATTCACAAACTTTTACAGATGCACATACGAGAGCATCCTGTCGGGCTGTATCACCGCCTGGTACGGCAACTGCTCCGCCCACAACTGTAAAGCTCTCCAGAGGGTAGTGAGGTCTGCACAACGCATCACCGGGGGCAAACTACCTGCCCTCCAGGACACCTACACCACCCGATGTCACAGGAAGGCCATAAAGATCATCAAGGACAACGACCACCTGAGCCACTGCCTGTTCACCCCGCTATCGTCCAGAAGGCGAGGTCAGTACAGGTGCATCAAAGCAGGGACCGAGAGACTGAAAAACAGCTTCTATCTCAAGTCCATCAGACTGTTAAACAGCCACCACTAACGTTGAGTGGCTGCTGCCAACATACGGACTCAACTCCAGCCACT
Organism: Oncorhynchus kisutch; assembly: GCF_002021735.2. Taxonomy (NCBI): domain Eukaryota; kingdom Metazoa; phylum Chordata; class Actinopteri; order Salmoniformes; family Salmonidae; genus Oncorhynchus; species Oncorhynchus kisutch. Next base: position 45,723,489 of record NC_034189.2, on the reverse strand, counting down.
TTAATAATGGAAAAATTGATGTAAAAATGTAGCACTATGTCACGTCCTGACCTTAGTTCCTTTTTTATGTCTCTGTTTTAGTTTGGTCAGGGCATGAGTTGGGGTGGGCATTCTATGTTTTGTAGTCTAGGTTTTGTATTTCTATGTGTTTGGCCTGGTATGGTTCCCAATCAGAGGCAGCTGGCAATCGTTGTCTCTGATTGAAAACCATACTTAGGCAGCCTGTTTTCCCACTATGGACTCCTGGACTTGGGAGGGGATTTTGGACGGTAAGGGACTCTGGGCACAGGCGTGGGAATATCGCCGCCCCAGGGAAGAGCTGGAGGCAGCTAGAGCCGAGTGGCAGCGATATGAGGAGTTAGCACGGCAGCGCAACAGGGACGAGAGGCAGCCCCAAAAAAGTATTGGGGGGGCACATGGGGTGGCTAAGTCAGGTAGGAGACCTCAGCCAACTCCCCGTGCTTACCGTGGAGAGAGGTTGACCGGGCAGGCACCGTGTTATGCGGTGAGGCGCACAGGGTCCCTAGTGCGCACGCATAGCCCGGTGCGCTACATCGCAGCTCCTCGTATCGGCCAGGCTAGAGTGGGCATCGAGCCAGGAGGAATTGTTTAGTAGCTACTATCTTGTCTCATCGCTACAACTCCCGTACGGGCTCGGGAGAGACGAAGGTTGAAAGTCATGTGTCCTCCGATACACAACCCAACCAAGCCGCACTGCTTCTTAACACAGCGCCATCCAACCCGGAAGCCAGCCACACCAATGTGTGAGGAAACACCGTGCACCTGGCAACCTTGGTTAGCGCACACTGCGCCCAGCCCGCCACAGGAGTCGCTGGTGAGCGATGAGACAAGGATTTCCCTACCGGCCAAACCCTCCCTAAACCGGACGATGCTAGGCCAATTGTGCGTCGCCCCACGGACCTCCAAGGTCGCGGCTGGTTACGACATAGCCTGGGCGCGAACCCAGAGTCTCTGGTGGCACAGCTGGCGCTGCAGTACAGCGCCCTTAACCAATGTGCCTACCCTGCCTTTCTAAGGTCTTCGAAAGCCAAGTTAACAGATCACCGACCATTTCGAATCCCACCGTACCTTCTCCACTATGCAATCTGGATTCCGAGCTGGCCATAGGTGCACCTCAGCCACGCTCAAGGTCCTAAATGATATCATAACCACCATCGATAAGAGACAAGACTGTGCAGCTGTATTCATTGACCTGGCTAAGGCTTTTGACTCCGTTAATCACAACATTCTTATTGGCAGACTCAACGGCCTTGGTTTCTCAAACGATTTCCTCGCCTGGATCACCAACTAGTTATTTTATGGAGTTCAGTGTGTCAAATCGGAGGGCCTGTTGTCCGGACCTCTGGCAGTCTCTATGGGGGTGCCACAGGGTTCAATTCTCGGGCCGAGTCTCTCCTCTGTATACATCAATGATGTCGCTCTTGCTGCTGGTGATTCTTTGATCCACCTCTACGCAGATGACACCATTCTGTATACCTCTGACCCTTCTTTGGACACTGTGTTAACTAACCTCCAGACAAGTTTCAATGCCATACAACTCTCCTTCCGTGGCCTCCAACTGCTCATAAATGCAAGTAAATCTTAATGCATGCTCTTCAACCGATTGCTGCCCGCACCCGCCCGCCCATCCAGCGTCACTTCTCTGAACGGATTTAGAATAGGTGCACAACTACAAATACCTAGGTGTCTTGTTATACTCTAAACTCTCCTTCCAGACTCACATTAAGCATCTCCAATCCAAATTTAAATCTAGAATCGGCTTCCTATTTTGCATCAAAGCATCCTTCACTCATGCTGCCAAACATACCCTCATAAAACTGAATATCCTACCGATCCTCAACTTCGGCGGTGTCATTTACAAAATAGCCTCCAACACGCTACTCAACAAAATGGATGCAGTCTGTCACAGTGCCATCCATTTTGTCACCAAAGCCTCATACACTACCCACCACTGTGACCCGTATGCTCTCGTTGGCTGGCCCTCGCTTCATACTCGTCACCAAACACACTAGCTCCAGGTCATCTACAAGTCTCTGCTAGGTAAAGCCCAGCCTAAACTCAGCTCACTGGTCACCATAGCAGTACCCACCCGTAGCACTCGCTCCAGCAGGTATATCTCACTGGTCACCCCCAAAGCCAATCATTCATTTGGCCACCATTTGGCCGACAAGACAGTACGGGGTTGGTGGTAATGAATCCAATTCAGTGACGCCTAGAAGGCGACGTAGACCTGAATCATCAAATCAAATCAAATCAAATTTATTTATATAGCCCTTCGTACATCAGCTGATATCTCAAAGTGCTGTACAGAAACCCAGCCTAAAACCCCAAACAGCAAGCAATGCAGGTGGAGAAGCACAGTGGCTAGGAAAAACTCCCTAGAAAGGCCAATACCTAGGAAGAAACCTAGAGAGGAACCAGGCTATGTGGGGTGGCCAGTCCTCTTCTGGCTGTGCCGGGTGGAGATTATAACAGAACATGGTCAAGATGTTCAATGTTCATAAATGACCAGCATGGTCGAATAATAATAAGGCAGAACAGTTGAAACTAGAGCAGCAGCACAGTCAGGTGGAAGTTGAAACTGGAGCAGCAGCATGGCCAGGTAGACTGGGGACAGCAAGGAGTCATCATGTCAGGTAGTCCTGGGGCATGGTCCTAGGGCTCAGGTCAGTTGAAACTGGAACAGCAGCATGGCCAGGTGGACTGGGGACAGCAAGGAGTCATCATGTCAGGTAGTCCTGGGGCATGGTCCTAGGGCTCAGGTCCTCCGAGAGAGAGAAAGAAAGAGAGAAGGAGAGAATTAGAGAACGCACACTTAGATTCACACAGGACACCGAATAGGACAGGAGAAGTACTCCAGATATAACAAACTGACCCCAGCCCCCCGACACATAAACTACTGCAGCATAAATACTGGAGGCTGAGACAGGAGGGGTCAGGAGACACTGTGGCCCCATCCGAGGACACCCCCGGACAGGGCCAAACAGGAAGGATATAACCCCACCCACTTTGCCAAAGCACAGCCCCCACACCACTAGAGGGATATCTTCAACCACCAACTTACCATCCTGAGACAAGGCTGAGTATAGCCCACAAAGATCTCCGCCATGGCACAACCCAAGGGGGGGGGGGCGCCAACCCAGACAGGATGACCACAACAGTGAATCAACCCACTCAGGTGACGCACCCCCTCCAGGGACAGCATGAGAGAGCCCCAGCAAGCCAGTGACTCAGCCCCTGTAATAGGGTTAGAGGCAGAGAATCCCAGTGGAAAGAGGGGAACCGGCCAGGCAGAGACAGCAAGGGCGGTTCGTTGCTCCAGAGCCTTTCCGTTCACCTTCCCACTCCTGGGCCAGACTACACTCAATCATATGACCCACTGAAGAGATGAGTCTTCAGTAAAGACTTAAAGGTTGAGACCGAGTTTGCGTCTCTGACATGGGTAGGCAGACCGTTCCATAAAAATGGAGCTCTATAGGAGAAAGCCCTGCCTCCAGCTGTTTGCTTAGAAATTCTAGGGACAATTAGGAGGCCTGCGTCTTGTGACCGTAGCGTACGTATAGGTATGTACGGCAGGACCAAATCAGAGAGATAGGTAGGAGCAAGCCCATGTAATGCTTTGTAGGTTAGCAGTAAAACCTTGAAATCAGCCCTTGCTTTGACAGGAAGCCAGTGTAGAGAGGCTAGCACTGGAGTAATATGATCAAATTTTTTGGTTCTAGTCAGGATTCTAGCAGCCGTATTTAGCACTAACTGAAGTTTATTTAGTGCTTTATCCGGGTAGCCGGAAAATAGAGCATTGCAGTAGTCTAACCTAGAAGTGACAAAAGCATGGATTAATTTTTCTGCATCATTTTTGGACAGAAAGTTTCTGATTTTTGCAATGTTACGTAGATGGAAAAAAGCTGTCCTCGAAATGGTCTTGATATGTTCTTCAAAAGAGAGATCAGGGTCCAGAGTAACGCCGAGGTCCTTCACAGTTTTATTTGAGACGACTGTACAACCATTAAGATTAATTGTCAGATTCAACAGAAGATCTCTTTGTTTCTTGGGACCTAGAACAAGCATCTCTGTTTTGTCCGAGTTTAATAGTAGAAAGTTTGCAGCCATCCACTTCCTTATGTCTGAAACACATGCTTCTAGCGAGGGCAATTTTGGGGCTTCACCATGTTTCATTGAAATGTACAGCTGTGTGTCATCCGCATAGCAGTGAAAGTTTACATTATGTTTTCGAATAACATCCCCAAGAGGTAAAATATATAGTGAAAACAATAGTGGTCCTAAAACGGAACCTTGAGGAACACCGAAATTTACAGTTGATTTGTCAGAGGACAAACCATTCACAGAGACAAACTGATATCTTTCCGACAGATAAGATCTAAACCAGGCCAGAACATGTCCGTGTAGACCAATTTGGGTTTCCAATCTCTCCAAAAGAATGTGGTGATCGATGGTATCAAAAGCAGCACTAAGGTCTAGGAGCACGAGGACAGATGCAGAGCCTCGGTCCGATGCCATTAAAATGTCATTTACCACCTTCACAAGTGCCGTCTCAGTGCTATGATGGGGTCTAAAACCAGACTGAAGCATTTCGTATACATTGTTTGTCTTCAGGAAGGCAGTGAGTTGCTGCGCAACAGCCTTCTCTAAAATTTTTGAGAGGAATGGAAGATTCGATATAGGCCGATAGTTTTTTATATTTTCTGGGTCAAGGTTTGGCTTTTTCAAGAGAGGCTTTATTACTGCCACTTTTAGTGAGTTTGGTACACATCCAGTGGATAGAGAGCCGTTTATTATGTTCAACATAGGAGGGCCAAGCACAGGAAGCAGCTCTTTCAGTAGTTTAGTTGGAATAGGGTCCAGTATGCAGCTTGAAGGTTTAGAGGCCATGATTATTTTCATCATTGTGTCAAGAGATATAGTACTAAAACACTTGAGCGTCTCTCTTGATCCTAGGTCCTGGCAGAGTTGTGCAGACTCAGGACAACTGAGGTTTGGAGGAATACGCAGGTTTAAAGAGGAGTCCGTAATTTGCTTTCTAATAATCATAATCTTTTCCTCAAAGAAGTTCATGAATTTATCACTGCTAAAGTGAAAGTCATCCTCTCTTGGGGAATGCTGCTTTTTAGTTAGCTTTGCGACAGTATTAAAAAGGAATTTCGGATTGTTCTTATTTTCCTCAATTAAGTTAGAAAAATAGGATGATCGAGCAGCAGTAAGGGCTCTACGGTACTGCACGGTACCGTCCTTCCAAGCTAGTCGGAAGACTTCCAGTTTGGTGTGGCGCCATTTCCGTTCCAATTTTCTGGAAGCTTGCTTCAGAGCTCGGGTATTTTCTGTGTACCAGGGAGCTAGTTTCTTATGAGACATTTTTTTTGTTTTTAGGGGTGCAACTGCATCTAGGGTATTGCGCAAGGTTAGATTGAGATCCTCAGTTAGGTGGTTAACTGATTTTTGTCCTCTGGCGTCCTTGGGTAGGCAGAGGGAGTCTGGAAGGGCATCAAGGAATCTTTGTGTTGTCTGTGAATTTATAGCACGACTTTTGATGTTCCTTGGTTGGGGTCTAAGCAGATTATTTGTTGCAATTGCAAACGTAATAAAATGGTGGTCCGATAGTCCAGGATTATGAGGAAAAACATTAAGATCCACCACATTTATTCCATGGGACAAAACTAGGTCCAGCGTATGACTGTGACAGTGAGTGGGTCCAGAGACATGTTGGACAAAACCCACTGAGTCGATGATGGCTCTGAAAGCCTTTTGGAGTGGGTCTGTGGACTTTTCCATGTGAATATTAAAGTCACCAAAGATTAGAATATTATCTGCTATGACTACAAGGTCCGATAGGAATTCAGGGAACTCAGTGAGAAACGCTGTATATGGCCCAGGAGGCCTGTAAACAGTAGCTATAAAAAGTGATTGAGTAGGCTGCATAGATTTCATGACTAGAAGCTCAAAAGACGAAAATGTCATTCTGAATGAGCAGCAGTACCGGAGGATCCGTGACAGATATGAGGTAGAGCATATTATTTTAATTTAAAATGTGGTTACATGGATTCAATATAAATATTAGGTATGACTGTGCTCAATAGGTTAAAAAAAAACTACAAAAATGAATGTTTCCAGCATTTGATTACACATGAGAGCTTCTGTGGGTAGTCATGGCAATGGGGCCTTCATTGTGACATCACAAGATTCTGATTCTGGGAGGTTAGCTGTTGCACAGACAAACAGAACAGTGCTAAGAGACTGATTCAATTAACCACTGATATATTATTAATGTCCTATTTCATTAGCAAGAGCACACGCTGCTAACTTGAGAGGTAGGTTGTAATATAACTTACTGTATAACTATGTTTCTGAAGAATAACTACTTATCAAATGACTTGTGTACTAACATGACCCTTTGAGTAGGCCTGACATGCAATCATGGTGACAAGTGAAACTATTGACGAGAGACAGTTTGCTTGAATCAATTTTTTGTGAGAAAAATGTTCATCCTGACAACTGAGATGGCATGTTACAGTTGGTGTAGTCAACCAGCCTAAAGGCAAATACATTCTATTGATGAAAGAAAACCCCATCTCTGTGTTAATCCCCAACATACATTGTAATCAATTATCTCTATAAATATGTATCAAATATGTACCTTTTAAATTGAGTTGCTCTCAGAGACACTCAAAGAGCAGACTGGAGTGTTTCAAATAGATGAAACTGTACAACAAGTTAGGTCCATGATGGAAATCACTTTCTTCCCCAAAAACCTTTTTGAATGATATTATATAAGTGATTAGTGTGGTTTGTGATGATGTGCAAGTAGAGATACTGGGGTGCAAAAGAGCAAAAATAAATAAATAACAATATGGGGATGAGGTAGTTGGGTGTGCGATTTACAGATGGGCTGTGTACAAGTACTGTGATAGGTAAGCTGCTCTGACAGCTGATGCTTAAAGTTAGAGAGGGAGATATATGTCTCCAGCTTCAGTAATTTTTGCAATTCGTTTCAGTCATTGGCAGCAGAGAACTGGAAGGAAAGGCGGCCAAAGGAGGTGTTGGATTTGGGGATGACCAGTGAAATATACCTAGTTGGAGCGTGTCGTATGGGTGGGTGTTGCTATGGTGACCAGTGAGCTGAAATAAGGTGGGGCTTTACCTAGCAAAGACTTATAGATGAACTGGAGCCAGTGGGTTTGGCAATGAATATGTAGGTTAGGGCCAGCCAACGAGAGCATACAGGTCGCAGTCGTGGGTAGTACATATATGGGGCATTGGTGACAAAACGGATGGCACTGTGATAGACTACATCCAATTTGCTGAGTAGAGTGTTGGAGGCTAATTTGTAAATGACATCGCCGAAGTCAAGGATCGGTAGGAGAGTCAGTTTTACGAGGGTATGTTTGGCAGCATGAGTGAAGCATGAGGCTTTGTTGCGAAATAGGAAATCAATTCTAGATTTTTTGGGGATTGGAGATGCTTAATGTGAGTCTGGAAGGAAAGTTTAGGTTTGTTAACATAGCGTCCAAAGAGGGGCCAGATGTATACAGAATGGTGCCGTCTGCTTAGAGGTGGATCTGAGAATCACCAGCAGCAAGAGCGACATCATTGATATATACAGAGAAAAGAGTCGGCCCGAGAATTGAACCCTGTTGCACCCCCATAGAGACTGCCAGATGTCCGGACAACAGGCCCTCCGATTTGTCACACTGAACTCTATCTGAGAAGTAGTTGGTAAACCAGGCTAGGCAGTCATTTGGGAAACCAAGGCTATTGAGTGTGCCGATAAGAATGTGCTGATTGACAAAGTCGAAAGCCGGGGCCAGGACGATTTTGCACCTCCACTTTTTTTTTTACCAAAAAAGTTTCATAATCCATTGGATAATTTTTTAAATGTTAACTTATTTTTGAGCTAGTCTGTATAAAAAAATATATTATAAATAGTATAATTGTGTGATATGATAGCATTTTGCAAACCCGCTCGCTCCCCTGTCGAACCAAGATAAATGGTTTTGACCACAAAAGTTTTGCTTCACTACATGCTCCACATGCTCACACTTTGATTTGTGTAATGTTAGCTAGAAATCATAAGTGCCAATCCAGATAATGTGTAAACTCCACATAGTTGTGCTCTGTAGGTGTCATTGAGTAGGTTGATAACCCATGTCATGGGTACACAATCCATACCTAGGCAGTACAATATGAATGTTCAAAACACACAATAGACCGACTGGGAAGGGAAGGGGACAGTCAAAGTCCTGCAAAAAGAGCTACGACACTAATATCTGTGTAAACTTCACATAGTTGTTTTCTCTAGGGGTCACTGAGAGTAGGCTGGTACCCCATTTCATAGGCTAGGCTATGCATATAATTATGCCTAAATTTTTTTTTTACTTAACTAGGCAAGTTAGTTAAGGACAAATTGTTATTTTCAACAACAGCCTAGGAACTTCCTTGTTCAGGGGCAGAACGACCGATTTGTCAGCTCGGGGATTCAATCTTGCAACCTTTCGGTTACTAGTCAAACACTCTAACCACTAGGCTACCTGCCACCCCAATGAAGTTCTGAATTATAATACACCCACAGTGCGATTTAAATGTATTAAAATGAATCTTTCGACGAATTTATATGACAACATTCCAACCTTATTAAGCATTATCTAGTCCAATTGTGGCATGTTTTCACAATTATCAGTTTCAATGGAGGGCTTTTATTTTGAAGGCGACCCGCCGCTTCCACTAGTGTTGCTCACGCAAATAATGTTGTTCACGACACACACGCGTTGTTATCGTGGTCACGTCAGATAGCATTGTCCTACAAAACGCTAAAGCTTATTAAACAACTTTACACAGGACAAATGGTATCGTGTTTATCCGCGGAATCCACACAGAAGACGGTTATTTGTTAAGGCTTAACGAAAAAAAAAAAGCTATCGTCGCGCGACGATTGTGTACGATTATAGCTAGTAGCTAACGTTAGCTAGGTTACGAAGCCAAATATCTGCATAAAGTTACTGCATGAAGTTACTTAAAAGGGACAACATGTCTAGCCTTAACAGTCGCAATATTTTCGAGAAAGAAACAACGTCGATTATGACTTTTATCGTTGAGACGGCAGTAGCAGAAATTAGCCAACTGTTTTTGGACAACGAATCAATCGCGGCGCCAATACCAAGTAACCTGGGAAAAAAGGTGAGCAACGTTGTACAAAGATTGTCATTGTTTAATAAGCAAGCGTTAGTTTGGATCTTGTTGGTCATTAGACCAAGACCGTGGCAAAAATATTGACTATCATTCTTATAACCGGGGTTACAATTTCTCCAAACGGAAAACGTTTTGCGACTAAAACTAGTTTTTATTGGACAAATTCAGGTTAGTCCCGCCCAATAATATATTATAGTGGGTGCTGTTCTGAAGTCACCGTCCGCCATTATGATACAGTATTTCAATGTAATGTTTCAAGGACATATACATTCATTTAACTATTTATTTATTGGGGAGTGCAACATAAGAACTATACATTTTTTTTTAACAAAAACATTTTTTATTGAGGAATTATTGGCTTCAGTTCATACAATACTATGTATTGGTTTTTTTAAAGTATGTATTACAGTGTCTGTAATGGAGAAAAAAAATACGTATTTATCTTCCAAAACATGTAGCTGTTGAAATGAAAACATGTACCTCGCCTCTCTACAGGACAAAGAAACAGCGTTGATGACTATAATGTAAAGCTGGAGTAGTTAATGCAAGATCCCATAATGTTTTCAATATTGCTAACCAGTTTAAGTTAAATCTGATGTAAAGTTACTCCCCCATTAAGCCAGTACAAAGAAATTGCAATGGTCAAGATTAATACATGTATCTTAGTACAATAAACCTAGGAGTGGGTTCACTCAGACTGTTAAAATCTCTGGGTTCAGTGGTGGCCTTTTTGTATATGTCCTGTAGTACTAGGTGGCTGCTAATGTAAACTACATTCATTGTCAATGCACAGTATTTGTTCAACAGTTGTGAAAGGACTATTAGAAAATCCATAAGAACAGCAGTTAAACTGGATACATGTATCACCACTTCATCCATGCTTATTAACATCAACAACAATGGGTTATCGTTTTGTAAGCCAGCTAGTATAAGCAGACATTTGCGTACATGCGTTGCTGCGGTTGCACAGTACCACAATCCGTCAAAATGAACCAAAAAGTACATTTTCTACACAAATAATTTAGATACTACATATGAAATGTCTTCCCACATCCCTTGAATTGGTGCTGGCTATATCCATATCCACACATCGTGGCATTGTTGACAAATTAGAAATTTTAACGTAGGGTTATTGTTTTTCCCTGATTCACTTCAAGCGCTCTTATTGGCCAAGACATAGCGGCAGCATGTCGGAAACTGTTTAGTCTAGGAGCCAAACCGAAGCAAATATAACCAAACAGGGAGGGACCTACCCAAATGTGATCAATCGAAACTGTTGTTTTTGTTTCAAGACTGTTGGTGGTAAACAATTTCCATTACAAACCGTTTGTTGCTACGGTCTGCGACTAATGAATACACCCCTTGGCATTACCTGGTCAGACCAATGGGTCAGCCATCAACCAAGCCATAACATTACGTTTAGAAGGAATTCTCTCCTTCTAGTTGTAACGAACATACAATACCAGTCAAAAGTTTGGACACGCCTACTCATTCCAGGGTTTTTCTTTATTTGTACTATTTTCTACATTGTAGGATAATAGTGAATAAATCAAAACTATGAAATAACACATTTTTTAATGAACCTTTATTTAACTAGGCCAGTAAGTTAAGAACAAATTCTTATTTACAATGATGGCCTACCCCGGTCAAACCCTAACCTGGACGACGTTGGGCCAATTGTGCGGGACTCCCAATCATGGTCGGTTGTGATACAGCCCAGGATCGAACCAGGGTTTGTAGTGATGAACGGTGCACAATAAAGTATTAAATCCAGTTGTTAGATGCTAACCCCTCCTAAAATGTTTTACATGTTATGTTCTCACTTTGCACATGCACCTGTCTGTTTCACACATGTTTGTCGTATTTAAAGTCTAGTATATGGGCCAGTGAAGTATAACTAGCTAAGGAAAGTAGCAAAGTAAAAAAACAAATTGAGTGTAACTTTGTTGGCTTCGTTCTAATATACTTCAATCTCTCTCTAGAAACAGGTTGGCACCATTATGCACCTTTTGACAAAGGAGGCTGTTCGTAAAATCTGTAGACTATTCCTAGAGGTCTCTGCGGCTTTACAAAATGAAAATGAGAAACTGAAGATCAAGGTGGAACAGATGGATAAAGATCTGAAGGCGATGGGTGAGGGGCGAGAAGAACCGAAAAGACCAACCCATATTCTGCACAATGGAACGATCTTTAAAATTAAGCCAGTTGGTGAGTGTGGATCCAGCAACTCATCACTGTCTATTGAATATAGCAAAGGAAGCTTGTTTGTATGGTTTGCTTGTACTGATAGTTTGTCTTCCACCAGTTTGTAAAGGGATGTGATGCACAACAGCACAATGTTGTTCAACGCAAAGGAAATGTCAAGTTTTATCTGCTTGTTATTTAAGATCTCCCAATGATGCCTGTTAACAATGTGAAGACAAACACAGTGGCCTCAGCATTGCTCAGCATGGGAGATGTCAGTCAAGTAAACACTGTCATCGTACGGGAAGAGGTATGTTCTTGTAACTTATGATCATCTTCTGTGTATGATTTTAGCAAATCTGACAAATGTCTGTTTTATATTAAAATAATGACTTTCCTCCATTCCAGACTACTGCGAGAAATACAGGCTCTAGCACCGACCCTGTGAAGGAGAGGAGTGAGGTGAAATCAGGAACTAAAACGTCTGTCATTGAAGGTAATATCCCAAAGAAACAAAGTACACAACTATGCTTAAACCACAACAATAGACCACTTTTGAGGTCTGGGATTTATTTTCTATTTGATATTTTATAGTGGAAGGGTGTAGTTTCCCTTTAATTAAATTGTGCACCTTGGCAAGAGACCTTTGTGTTTGGCAAGCGGTGTTTCTGTAGCCTACTGTATAATGTATAGTGTGCATCACAGGAGGTTGGTGGCACCTTAATTGGGGAGGACGGCCATGTGGTAATGGCTGGAGTGGAATGATCTCAAATTCATGTGTTTGATGCCATTTCATTCACTCCGTTCTGCTCACCAGCCTCCTGCGGTGTGCATGTGATTGCAAAGTTTGCTAAACAAATGCCCACGTGACTGATACAAATCGTCATGATATCATTCTGCCAGGTAGGCCTACTTTGTAGTCAACATTTAATTGGGAAGGTTTTTTGGGAAAGCCTTTTAAAGGACAGTTTCGGCATGCTAACTGGCAAAAGAACATACAGGCATTACTTCTTCAGAAAGTTCCAGGAAATACAAATCACTGATGCAATCTTTTCTATTCATGAATTATGAGAAACTAGTGCAATTAAACACATTTTTTTTATTAAATTCAATACATTTGATTTATTTATCTGTCCACTTCGGACCATTCAATCAAGACTTCAGACCAAACATTTTAAATACCAGGTATGCATATCCACCGATTCTTGCCTTCACATTCACTGGTAGGCTAGATATCATAACTTGAAATGTATTTTCTACTGCTTTCCTGTGCCTACCGCTCTTCTGTGAGCTGCTCCACAACCAGTTGTTTGAAAGCTGCACGCTCTCGCTGCCCGGTGATATTCCGCTCAAAGTAGGCAGTGTGTGGCACAGTGTGTGGCACAGTGTGTGGCACAGTGTGTGGCACAGTGTGTGTGGCACAGTGTGTGGCACAGTGTGTGGCACAGTGTGTGGCACAGTGTGTGGCACAGTGTGCTAAATAATCTACATGATGAATTTACAGCTTCAGGAATTTGACTCTTTTTCATATATATATATATATATATATATATTTTTTTTTATCAATTAGCCTAGATTGAAAATTATTGGCATCATTATAATATAATATTTTACCTTTATTTAACTAGGCAAGTCAGTTAAGAACAAATTCTTATTTTCAATGACGACCTAGGAACAGTGGGTTAACTGCCTGTTCAGGGGCAGAACGACAGATTTGTACCTTGTCAGCTCAGGGATTCGAACTTGCAACCTTTCGGTTACTAGTCCAACGCTCTAACCACTAGGCTAACCTGCCGCCCATTGGATGATTGACTGGCCCGGAGGGTTTCCAAAACCTCCCGGAACCAGTGGGCAGCCCTGTAAGTCGACCCCTTCACCCTATTCACTATATAGGGGTGCCATTTGGGACACAGCCGTATAGTTGTTGCTGGTACAATTTTGTGTTGTATTGAAAGATGGCTGTCAAACCAGTAGCATAATGCCTGTATATTCCTCTCATCTGTAGGTGCTGCAGAGGCTTACAGTAAACCGACAGAGACTTCTTCTCTTCTTCTCTCTGTGGGAGACTCGCGTGGACTGAATACAAAGCCCTCATTTAGAGACACTGAATCCAAGGGTGAACCTATGAGAGCTGTTGTTCCAGAGGAAACAGGCAGCGGGAGAGGCAGTCATGCAAGAGAAACAAGCAGCCGTACTGCTAATGGCACAGAATCCACAGAAAACAGCCACGGAATACAGCAGAGCATTTCCAAGCCGAGGAAACCCTTCAAGTGTGACATATGTGAGAAGACCTTCCACGCAAACTGTCTGTTGAAACGCCATATAGCAGTTCACAATAAACCGAAGGGGCCCTTTCAGTGTGACGTTTGTGCGAAAACCTTCCGCCTGAACTGTATGCTGACTCAACACATGCAAACTCACTCAAAAGAGAAACCTTTCAGTTGCAAAGTTTGCGGAAAGAAGTTCCGTAGTAAGACAAATCTGAAATCACATGAGTTTGTTCATGCAGAGGTGAAACCGTTCACCTGCCTCACTTGTGGACGAGGTTTCGCATCAAAGTACATGCTTGACGTACACCAGCGAGTTCACACAGGTGAGAAACCATACAGCTGTACTACGTGTGGAAAGAATTTCAGTATATCTCAAAACCTGAAAACGCATATTAGATCTGTACATACAGAACGTACAGAACGCCCACACTCATGCTCCCAGTGTGACAAGACCTTCTGGCGTCCCGTCGAATTGCAGGAGCACCAGGTAGTTCACACAGGGGAGAAGCCATTTAGATGTGAAATATGTCAAGCTACTTTCAGCTTTAAGGAGAACCTTACGAGACACCATCGAATTCACACGAAGAAGAGGCCGCACACATGTGAGGCGTGTGGAAAGACATTCATTCAGTCCACCAACTTAAAAGCTCACATGCTAGTTCATGGGGCATTAAAACCATTTATGTGTGACGTTTGTGGAAAGACTTACCTTTACAATTATCAACTGAGAATTCACAAGCTATCACACGTGGCTGATGGAGAGGGGCACTCAAGAACCAGAAAGAACAAGGCCAACCAACAAAAACAAACCGACCAACCAAAACCCTTCAGCTGTGAGATATGTTTGAAGGGCTTCAGCTCCATCGGTTCTCTGAAAACACATGGAAGAATTCACACAGGAGAAAACATATACACTTGTTCCACATGCGGAAAGACTTTTCTCCATAAAGTTACTTTTGACTATCACCAGAAATTACACACCGGAGAGAAGCCCAATGCTTGTGGTTGTTGTGGAAAGAGATTTATTACAAAACAATCTCTTAAGATACATGAGCTGATCCATACAGGTGAGAAACCACACAAGTGCAGTGATTGTGGGAAGACTTTCGGATTTATCGGTAATCTCAAAAGGCATGAGCGAGTCCACACGGGAGAGAAGCCTTTCAGCTGTGATGTCTGTGGGACACGATTCAGACAAGCCAATCATGTCAAAACCCACATGCAAGTGCACACAGGAGTCAGACCATACTCCTGCAAGAGATGTGGAAAAGGCTTTTCTGATTCAAGACACTTCAAAAAGCACAACTGTGTCAGTAGCTAACACAAATCTTCTGATCGCACTTTCAGAAGTAAGAAATGAGGATTACATGCCATGATGCTACAATCTCAATAACTTGGATATCAAATAACTTGAGTCAAATGTGTATGAGTCTGAATACTGCAAGACATTGGGTTTTGTTGTGTGGATTTCCCAAAAGATTCCATAATCTTGGCATGTAAATTATTTCTTTACTGTGATGATCACATCCCTAATATTAATTGTCCAGTGAGACTTTTATTCTAATAGACAAGTCCATATATTAACTACACATATTAACTACACGTTTTGTTCTTTGAAATAGCTTTAACTATTAGGTTGGATGGCCTTATGGGATTCTTTCGGTGCAGGGAAGGATTAACAAATACCATTTATGCAGAGTAGAAACTAGGAGGGTGATGATGACAACAAAAAACTGCAGTCATTTGTGAAATAAACTTTACTGTTGAAACAAGATATTTCAAGGATTTTACCAAAATAAACCTGGAATAAAGACAATATTACAATATTGTTTTTTGTTGTAGTCCTTTCTTATTGAGTGTCTCTGACTGTGCCTTCCATACTGTAGTACAGAGATCAAGTCTCCTCTCCAGAGTGTTGCCTCTTCTGGTGGCGTTTTCTGTCGTTCATTTGGGAGAAGCTTTGTCCACATTCTGATCAGTGGTACGGTTTCTCTCCAGTTGCATTCTCATGTGTATTGTGAGAGTTCTTTTGGAGAAATCTTTTTCCACAGCAGGAGCACTGGAAAGGTCTCTATTATGCACGCTTCTCACATGAGTCATCACATGAACGGGATAAAGTATCTCCACATGAACGAGCAGGGAGAGGGTGCTCTTTCTCCAGAGAGTTTGAACTTGTGTGCTTGCTTGTGACACTTAACTGTTTTTTCAAGAGCAAAACTCTTCCCACAATCAATGCAGTAGTACGGTTTCTCTACAGTGTGTATTCGCTGGTGCTCTCCCAACTCGCAAATTTGTAAAACCCTCCATGCAGTCAGTGCAGAGGAATGGTATTTTTCCACTTCCAGTGTGTATTTTTTGATGTCTTTCAAACTTTGCCTGTTTTAAGAAACACTTTCCACAGTCAGAACAGTGGAGTGCCAGTTCTACGGAATGTACTGGAAGGTGTGATCTTAGTTTGGCCATGTCAGGAAATCTTATCACACCTTGAACAGCTGTAACGTTTATTTTCCTTGTGTTAGTTGATGTTGTTTAAGCCTCTCCTTTCCTGCAAAGCTTTTGTGACAATTAGAGCAGTGGTAAGGCTTTTCTCCCGTGTGTGTTTCCTGGTGTCTTTTAAGATGATATCCGTGAGTAAAACTCTTATTGCAGTCGGAACAGTGGTGACGCTTTTCCCTTGGTGAGATCTCTGTGTGTTTTCGCTGGTGCTTTTTCAACACCCATAACTGTTTGAATTGCTTCCCACAGTCAGGGCAAAGGTGAGGCATTTCTTGACTATGTACTTCCATGTGTATTTTTAGTTCTCCAGGTTCAGCAAAGATTTTATCACAGTACAGACAATGACCCCCCTTTCTTGTGTGTCCTCTGGTGACTTTTCAGAAGATCCGAGCGGGTAAAACTTTTCCCACAATCAGGGCAGCAAAAATGTTTCTCTCCCGTATGTGTTCGCTGGTGTAGTTTTATGTTTATCCACTTTAGAAAAACTTTTACCACAATAAGAGCACTCAAGAAGCCCCAAAGTATGTTTTTGTTGGTGCATTTAACAACTGGAATCTATATATACATTTTTCAACCATTTTTCCATCCTAAAATTTGGAATAAGCCAAGGCTTTGATTTCTGGTCAAACAGAAGAAAAAGGGGTCTTAAATACAGTACCAGTCGAAAGTTTAGACACACTTACTCATTCAAGGGATTTTCTTTATTTTTACTCTGGTTAAGAGAATGTCAAGAGTGTGCAAAGCTGTCATCAAGGCAAAGGGTGGCTACTTTGAAAAATATAAAATGTATTTTGTTAAACACTTTTTTTGCTTACTACATGATTCCATATGTGTGTTATTTCATAGTTTTGATGTCTTCACTATTATTCTACAATGTAGAAAATAGTAAAAAATAAAGAAAAAACCTTGAATGGGTAGGTGTGTCCAAACTTTAGACTGGAACTGTACATCGAAACAATAATGTTGAAGTAAAGACCCCTGCCAACTAATATCAACATTTAGACTTGCAGAAACTATTTCCCTTCTGTAAGTTTAAGAAATATTGCCTGTCTTGGCATTCTGTTACCAAAAACCCAACTTTTTAAAAATATTTTTTTTTTTACAATTTATGAAGTGATTTAAAGTGCATCATTCTGTTGCCAAATCTGTAAAATAATTACCAAAAAAATCTGTAACAGAATGACTGAAATAGCTACAATGGCAATTCATAGTAGTCACAAACTGTCCTCTCTTCCGCTGACATACTGTTAAGTTCAGCTCATAACTGTTTACTTTCTCTTTCTGTCACCTGGTGGTCAAAGCAAGAGTGTGAGAATCTGGACAACCCTCCCTCTCTCTTCTCTCTCCAGTTAATGTCACCGCTCCCAGTTCTTAATGACACCTACCCATGAGCCCCCTCTTTCAATTCACTGTAACCAGCCCTGGCACCAACCAACACCGGACGTCCATGGACATTTGAAAAGTAGTTCAATTTGGTCAGTCCAAATCTGAACCAATCATAGACTCTGTTTCACAAGTTTGGACAGCACAGTACAGTAAATAAAAGTAAAGTATAGGACAGTACAGTATGGTACTCTACAATAATTAAGTACAGTAGCGTGCACTAGAGTAGAGTACATTTAAAATGTACTGTATTTTACTCTTCTGTACTATACTTTGATGCCCAAACGTGTGAAACATAGATGTCTATGATTGGTACAGATTTTTTAAAAGCACTTTATAAAATACAATTGATTGATTTGGTCCCGACCAACCAAATGTGGTTTTGTTTGCGAGCACATTAAAATAATAACCAGTCTGTAGAATAATACCCAATCATGCAAAGGAGGATATTACATTTGTCTACCTTTCTGTCTATTCAGCATTTCTGTATAGTACAGATCAGGGAAAAGGAGCCAATGATATCATTATGTTCCTGGGTGTTAATCCATTTCACTTACTGTTGTTCGAATACCAAAATAGATTTTTTTCAAACTCGATGTGTTATATCATTGCTGACACGTATTCTTTCTGCAGACATGTTTGAATCTGACTTTGGAGTAGATATTTCAGTTTTGGGGAGATATTGTTACATTAAAAAAACGCTGGGAGATTTTACCATTTTGTTACCAACATTTACATCTGCACTGTTCTTCGAGTAAATGTGCTTTTGTATATTTTTTTGTGGAAATTATTTAAAGTAGGCCTTGTGCATAGAGCTGTGTGGTTTGTTTAACTTTGCAATCGATGGTTATTGTTTGGTATACTTTTAAAGTGAAAAATAGAAGTCTCCGCGTCATTCTGTTACCATGGAATTGCCCGACTACTCTTCATCTCGGTTCTCCTGCATTGTTTGTGGTAGTCCTGTGTCTTTTTCAAGTTCCGCCATTTTCTCTGACGTATTTTGAATGACAACAGAAGGGGTTCGGGTAAAACCAGAGGCTGCAAACCACCGAAGTCTGCTATGCTAATCTATACAAAATAGTTTTTGCTGGTAGTAATTTAAGCTTTGAATACAAATCTAACCAAAAGTGAGAAGAAAAAGCCTATCTCACAAGAGCATTGCTGCTGCACGTGTGTATCCGCTGTCTGGTTAGCTATTCCTCTCCACGTGTGTGTCGTGAACAACATTAGCGTGAGCAACAATAGTTCATCTGCGGTTCGCTTTCAAAATATCAGTCCCTCATTGAAACCGGTGCAAACTGATAAACATTTAGAAAACATTTCACAATTGGACTACATAATACTAAACAAGGTTGAAATGTTATATAAATGCTCAACACATTTAATTGGTTAATTTGAATGAGGTGAAATTACTGTATTCAATGTATTTGAATTCAGAATTGATTTGGGGGCATACATATATGCACTGCATACATATGTGCACCCTAAGGTATGTAATGTGCACCCATGAAATGGGGTATCAGCCAACTCCGTGACACCCACTGAACACAACTATGTATAGTTTACACAAATATTAGCATCCTACCTCTTATTACAGGACTCTGACTGTGGGAAATCACCATCCCAGTCAGTCTATTGTGTATTGTGCATGCATATCGCACTACAGCCTGACCTATGAATTGTGTACCCATGAAATGGGGTATTAGTCGACACAATCTTGGAATGTTGTATAAATTGAACAAATTACAATTATTAGGTCAACTTGACAAAAACAAGTACAAGCCTGTTGAAATCGCACTGTGGATGTATTTGAATTCAGAATTGTATCCCACTTCAATACACGTAATAGAGTGACTGGAAAGGTGATTTTCCCTCAGTCAAAGCTCTGCAATAAAGGATAAGACGCTAATATTTGTGTAAACTCATAGTTATGGCCGTAACGGGAATAAATTAAGAGTTTCGCTGAGCAAATCCATATTTTGTCAGTAACAAATGTATTTTGATAACGTTTTCAGAGCTGTCTAAGGGAGTGAACGTTATTTATAATAAGAATTACATGGAAAATGTCTGGCTCTCCCTTCTGAAAAATATATTTTACCTAAACCCTCCCTGACCCTCCCCTATACCCCAAATAATAATTTAAAACGAAGTGGATAGCAGAGAACATGTCTACCGTTTACCCTCACTTCCTGGACAGACCAGAGCCTTAGTTAGATATGCAGTTTTAGAAACTGTTCTTCATCCTGTAAGCATTATATGGCAACGCAGGAATACTGAAGGTTGTGAGTTTGCAGACTAACGTGGACAAGAGTAGGGGTGGAATTAATCAATCGTCTTATTTGCTGTGCCGAATAAAAAATAGCTTTTATATAAACATTTCATGCAGTTGTACTTCCTTTTACATATTAGCAGAATCCTTTTTTAATACCACACAAATTACACAAATTACAAGGTAAGAATGGACAGAAAGATAGACATATGTATTCATCGTATCATATTTTTCCAATGCCAAATCAGTATGTGTTGTTTGCAATTAAACTGTCCCTGTATGCAAATAATTCCATCTGAGACGTCATTAGGAATCTGAGGATCATACTTTAAAAAATGAAGACTACCTTCCCACGCCGGACAGAGTAGACCTATCTACGCAGAAAAATGTCAACTATTACTGCTGGCTACTCTTCTTTCCTGGCTTAAATTAATTATGCCCACTTGAATTTGCCTACTTTCAGCACCATGCGCTGTCCATTTCCAATTGATTGTGCGGCGGCTGCTGCTTCAAATTTCAGCACCACAATGCAAGTTACTAAAATCTGTCTTATTGTGAGGTCAATAACTCTGAAATACAAGATGAGCAAGAAACAAAGTTTTTAATATAACAAATTATAGTCATATCATGCTATCAACCTCCGGTACTCCTGATCTTCGCTCTCTCCTTCTCAAACTGAATAGAACATAGGTTTATTTTCGGGAAGAGGCCACTGACTCTCCACCTGAACTGCCACCGTAGGCCTACACAACACAGCTATTGTCTAGACAGCACACAAAAGTTTTCGATCAGCAAGAGCTGAGCAGGCTGGGGCTCAGGGTTGGAATATTAATTTCAGTGTGTAATGCAGCCTTGTTTTATCTACACCATCAATACATAGCCTAATAAGCAACTCATTCCAAAACACTGAGAAATAGGAAAATGTCATCCATTACAAATTACATGACCATCCCCTGGACTAGATTTAAAAAATAAATATATAATAAATCTTCCCCTTGACTGAAATTGAAAAAGCCCTTCCCATTTTCCTCCAGGTACCAATTATGTACATTTAAATCCATCCCTAATGTGATTTTGAATCAGAGCTTCCTGGGCCTTGGCTAGGAGACAGGTCATATTCGGTCGACATCTCAGATACTGATTCAGCTGTACTGGCTAATTTAGCCATTTAAAGTTTAAAACAAGCTTCCTTTGTGTTTATTTTTTTATTTAAACAGTGAGTGGATGTTAACTTCTATCTCATCTGAGGTTCAGATAAAATACTGAGAATGTTTAAATACAAGGCATTGTTTTAGCTAGTATGAATATTTTAAATACAGAGGATGTATTTACAGTACTTTCTGGTCTTTTACAGCATCTGGCTGTATTTTTCATGTTTTGAAGATTTTAAATTCACTCAGGCTCAAATGTTATGGTCCCAAAGAACATCTGGAAGGCGGCCATGCAATCAGGCAAACAGTTTCACTGCGATTGCAAGAGTTCTGCGGTTGGGTGCTTTTGATGTTGACTCATTGTTGCTTTTCAACAATGTAAAAGGTATGTACAGATATTGCAGAGAACTTTGAATTATAATTACTAGAAGGGACCTAGGCTACCCTTAACCGTGGCTATAAAAGGGGCACAGCTTAGGGGTTGAGGGGGGAGATTTCTCAGGCTCAATATAATTAGGTCTCCAAGTTCAAAGAAAATCATTGGGTCATTTTTGTGGGGTCTTCATCTCAGAATGCACATACAAGGATAACAGGTGTTGTGAAAAGAGAATACTTGCTGTTCACCCAAACCAACACTGTTTCGAATGGGAATGTCTGTTTTACTCATTTTAATTATACTGGACAAAAATATATGTGAAGTGTTGGTCCCATGTTCCATGAGCTGAAATAAAAGATCCAAGAAATGTTCCATATGAAAAAAAAGGGTTTCTCTCATTTTGTTCACAAATTTGTTTACATCCCAGTTAGTGAGCATTTCTCCTTTGCCAAGGTAATCCATCCACCTGACATATCAATAAACTGATTAAACAGCATGATCATTACACAGGTGCACCTTGTGGTGGGGGCAATAAAAGGCCACTCTAAAATGTGTAGTTTTGTCACACAACACAATACCACAGATGTCTCAAGTTTTTAGGGAATGTGTAATTGGCATGCTGACTGCATGAATGTCCACCAGAGCTGTTGCCAGATAATTGAATATTAATTTCTCTACCATAAGCTGCCTCCAACGTTGTTTTAGAGAATTTGGCAGAACCTCCAACAGGCCTCACACCCGTAGACCATATGTATGGTGTTGTGTGGGTGAGCGGTTTGCTGATGTCAATGTTGTGAATAGAGTGCCCCATGGTGGCGGTGGGGTTATGGTATGAGCAGGCATAAGCTATGGACAACAAACACAATTTCATTTTATCAATGGCAATTTGAATGCACAGAGATATCCTGATGAGTCCCATTGTCATGCCCTTCATTACCATCACCTCATGTTTCAGCATGATAACGCACAGCCCCATGTCCCAAGGATCTATCTGTACACAATTCCTGGAAGCTGAGAATGTCCCAGTTCTTCCATGGCCTGCACACTCAGCAGACATGTCACCCATTGTGCACGTTTGGGATGCTCTGGATCTACGTGTACAACAGCATGTGCAAGTTTCCGCCTATATCCAGCAACTTCGCACAGAAATTGAAGTGGAGTGGGACAACATTCCACAGGCCACAATCAACAGCCTGATCAAATCTATGCAAAGGAAATGTGTCACCCTGCATGAGGTCACACCAGTCTGGTTTCTGATCCCCCACCCCTGCCTTTTTTTAAAAGGTATCTGTGACCAACAGATGCATATCTGTATACCCAGTCGTGAAATCCATAGATTAGGGCACAGTTCATTTATTTCAATTGACTGATTTTCTTATATGAACTGTAACTCAGTAAAATATTTGAAATTGTTGCATGTTGTATTTATATATTTTTTCAGTATAGTAAAATTGAAGAAAAAAAGGGAAGCATGATGTAAAATGCGAACCTGGTATTCCAAGTGTTTCTAGGCGACTAAAGCCCAGAAATTACAATCTGATGATCACACGCTGCTATTTATCGTTGACCAGCAGATGTCCCTAATGTTAATTGTGAACAGATAATGAAGCTCCGATGAATTAACCGTTTTAGGCGCCGAAACCTTCAGAAAGCCTTGTCAGAGATATGTTGATTAATTTTCCCTTTTGTAATGTAACTATTTGCACATCGTTACAACACTGTACATAGCCATAATATGACATTTGAAATGTCTATATTCCTTTTAAACTTTTGTGAATAATTTTTTAATGTTCATTTTGTATTGTTTATTTCACTTTTGTTTATCTAGTTCACTTGCTTAGGCAATGTGAACATATGTTTCCCATGCCAATAAAGCCATTAGAATTTTATTGAAAATTATATTTGAGAAAGGAAGAGATAGGAAAGACATTGGTCAATGCATGAGAGAACGTGTAACGCCCCACCCAGCAGACTATTGACCAATCACGTTCACGTTGTCATGCTACGTCACCCAATATTGGGTTTCTGAGCTAGCGCCATTCTCTCCCATTTCCCCATCTCCTCAAAGGGATCGACTCAATTCGAAGGGCTTTATTGTCATTGGAAACATGTTTACGTTGCCAAAGCAAGTGTAACAGGTTAGGTATATCTGGCCTCGTTTAGGTGTCAATGAAGGAAACCTCGCGGGCTGATCTTCTTCGTTGGGGTTTAACGGCGGGTGGCATCTAATATTATTTTGCATTACCGCCACCGCGTGGGCTGATCGATGTAGAATCAATACGTCACATGTGTCGACGTTTCTCTCCGTTTTTCGCTTTACGTGTTATAAGGTTTCGTCCATTGAGAATGCGGAGACACAAAACACTTCCGATATGCGGTCTCTTTTATAGGGTTTCCACTATATAGCACAGGCACAAAGTAAAAATTGGACATATTGTAAAAAAATTGTGAAAACAAAAAATATATTTTGGGTTTTAATTTAAGTTTATGCATGAGGTTAGTTTGAAAATTACATTTTAAGGAAATTAAATACTTTGTGGCTGTGGTAACTAGTGACGACCCCTTTCTAGTTTCGCTAGCTTTGAGCAGTGTGAACAAATTCCGAACGAATCTATTTTCGTAGATAGCTGCCCAAAAAGAGACAGAAATCAAGGTAATATGAACATATAGCTCGTTAAATACATGCTTGTTTGGTTATATATTCGACCTTGCGAAAATGGTCCGTTGTATTTTAATAAACAACAACGTTACTTGACATAGCTAGCTAGGTTGGCCTGGTAAGTTAGCATGCTGACAAGCAGAATGAATGGGACTCCGGACCATTCCGTACTAGCTAGCTAGCTTCTCCACATGTGTTTGAGCCTGTTTGCTAGTTAGCTGTCAGCTAGCTATACCGTTGGTTAGCTGCGCCAACTGGCACGTCTGTCTTTTCAAATTAGGTTGTCGTTTGTGTCAATTTGAGTAGCTAGCTAGCTAGGTGTTGAGCCAGCTATATGAAACAGGGAAGCTAGCCAAGATAAATTACTATTAGCTAGGTATCTATGTGACAAGTAAACGCAGGGTATAGATTGCTGTCTGTATTCTTTGCCAGCAGTATTCCAGACGCAACAATACATGTTACAGCCTTGATTGTTCTGTTGCTAAATGTTTTGTTGCTGTTGCAGATGCCTCCAAAGAAGGGAGAAGGACCAAAACAACCACCACTGATTGGACGTTTCGGGACTTCGTTGAAGATTGGGATTGTGGGATTGCCGAATGTTGGGTATGGACATGACTACAATTTAGTAGTTGCCCATAGTTGTAAAGTAGGGTTTGGAGAATCATTAGCATGATTCACACTATAGCGCCAACCAGAGTTGCATATTTTGGGGAATATTCAGAGGAGGAAGGAGGAAACTTTACGTGGGAATATATGCAAATTAATATTAATACCATTTAAATGTAGATGCTTTTTGCATTGGATATATTTATCATAGACAGAAACATAAATATTTGACCTTCTCATAAGTAGACCGTCACTCAATGCCTAGGTTAACCTCCACTGTACTCACATCCTACCATACCTTTGTCTGTACATTATGCCTTGAATCTATTTTTCCACTCCCAGAAATCTGCTCCTTTTACTCTCTATTCCGAACGCACTAGACGACCAGTTCTTATAGCCTTTAGCCGTACCCTTATCCTCCTCTGTTACTCTGGTGATGTAGAGGTTAATCCAGGCCCTGCAGCTCCCAGCACCAATCCCATTCCCCAGGTGCTCTCATTTGTTGACTTGTGTAACCGTAAAAGCCTTGGTTTCATGCATGTTAACATCAGAGGCCTCCTCCCTAAGTTTGTTTTATTCACTGCTTTAGCACAACCCTGATGTGCTAGCCGTGTCTGAATCCCGGTTTAGGAAGACTACCAAAAATCCTGAAATTTCCGTCCCCAGCTACAACATTTCCCGACAAGATAGAACTTGCAAAAGGGGCAGAGTTAGCCTGCAGAGTTTTGTCATACTATCCAGGTCTGTGCCCAAACAATTCAACCTTCTACTTTAAAAAATTGTTGCTGGTGTCCAGCTGTGCCCTGGACACCAAATGTGAATTGATTGCCCCCTATCTATCTTCAGAGTTCGTACAGTTAGGTGACCTAAACTGGGATATGCTTAACACCCCGGCCATCCTACAATCTAAGTTAGATGGCCTCAGTCTCACACAAATGATCAAGGAACCTACCAGGTACAACCCTAAATCTGTAACCATGAGCACCCTAATAGATATCATCCTGACCAACTTGCCCTCTAAAAACACCTCTGCTGTCTTCAACCAGGATCTCAGCGATCACTGCCTCATTGCCTGTGTCCATAATGGGTCCACGGTCAAACAACCACCCCTCATCACTGTCAAACGCTCCCTAAAACACTTCAGCGAGCAGGCCTTTCTAATCGACTTGGCGTGGGTGTCCTGGAAGGATATTGACCTTATCCTGTCAATAGAGGATGCCTGGTTGCTCTTTAAAAGTGCTTTCCTCACCATCTTAAATAAGCATGCCCCATTCAATTAAAAAAAAAATAAGAACAGATATAGCCCCTGCTCTTGACCAGCACAAAAACATCCTGTGGCGTTCTGCATTAGCATCAACTAGTGATATGCAACTTTTCAGGGAAGTCAGGAACCAATATACACAGTCAGTTAGGAAAGCTAAGGTTAGCTTTTTCAGACAGACATTTGCATCCTGTAGCACTAATTCCAAAAGTTTAGGGACACTAAAGTCCATGGAGAATAAGAGTGCCTCTTCACAGCTGTCCACTGCACTGAGGCTAGGAAACACTGTCACCACCGATAAATCTACGATAATCGGATCATTTCTGAGTATATTGGTTCCTGACTTACCTGAAAAAATGCATATATTCGATGCTAATGCAGAAAGCCTCAGGATGTTTTCGTGCTGGGGTGAAACAATGGCTATATCTGTTTTTAGTTAGAAAGGCCTGCTCGCTGAAGTGTTTTTGGGAGGGTTTGACAGTGATGAGGGGTGGTCATTTGACCGGGGATCCATTACCCACGCAGGCAGGGAGGCAGTGATCACTGAGATCCTGGTTGAAGACTTGAGGGCAAGTTGATCAGGGTGATATCTGAGAGGGTGCCGGATTACGGATTTAGGTTTGTACCTGGTAGGTTCCATGATAATTTGTGAGATTGAGGGCATCTAGTTTACGGCCGGGGTGTTAAGCATGTCCCAGTTTAGGTCACCTAACAGTGCGAACTCTGAAGATAGATGGTGGGTGATCAATTCACATATGGTATCCAGGGCTGAAGGGGGTCTACTTGCACATCATCATCTACACATCTATCACTCCAGTGTTAATGCTAAATTGTAATTATGTTTCCTTCATGGCCTATTTATTGCCCTACTCCTCTATATTTGCACACACTGTAAATAGATTTTTCTATTGTGTTATTGACGTTTGTTTGTTTGGTTTTTGTCGCACTGCTTTGCTTTATCTTGGCCAGGTCGCAGTTGTAAATGAGAACTTGTTCTCAACAGGCCTACATGGTTAAAAAAAAATACTTAATTGCAAATTATTAAATCCTTCCAATAGAAATAAAAACTAAAAACAAAAAACAATTTAGTTACGAATTGAACTTTAATTAAATGAGTTGACTCTTCACATGGGGCGATTTCGCTGAACAACAAAAGGAAGAGAATATTGAATGATCCCCAATGATCCATCGCATCTCCCGAAAACATTTTCAACATGCATCTGTAAAATGATAGTCTAGAAACTAAAGCTTTGGTTGTCTTCCTCTCAGGCTTCCATGTCTTCTCCCTGGAACTCCTCAATGTCCACCTCTTGAACATCAGACTCTGAGGCCTCATCTTCACTCACTTTCCAACCTCGTTGAGGATGGCTCGTTGTCAGGCTCAAAAAGCCTCAAATTTGCCTGGATGGACACCAATTTTTCAACCCTTGTATTGGTCAGCCTGTTGCGTGCTTTAATGTGTGTTCCCAAACAAGGACCAGTTGCACTCTGAGGCGGCTGATGTTGGTGGGATTGAGGAGGAGGATGATGATGATGATGATGATGGAGGCAACAGGGGAAAGAGCCTCAGATCCACAAAGTCCCTTCCACCAGGTGGCTGATGAGATATGTTCGCACGACTGCCATATTGCATCTTCATCCCAAAGCCTGGAAATGTACTTTGCCAGACTGCCAAGAACCTTGCTCTCATCCAGACCAAGGTGGCAAGGCACGGTAGTGATGACACCATAGGCCTCATTTATCTCTGCACCAGACAGGATGCTCTTGCCAGCATACTTGACAGAGGTCTTCACACTTTTTGATATATTTCAGAACTGCAGTTTCCTCTGCTTGGAGCAACAGTGAAGTGGGCAGGGCAGTACAGATTTATTCTCTTACATCTGCATGCAGAGTCTGAACATCAGACAGGATGGCATTGTCTCCCTCAATCTGTGCAATGGTTACTGCTGTAGGTTTCAGGCTGCTTACCACTCTCCCAAAATGCATCATCCAGGAGGATCCTCTTGATGGGGCTGTCCATATCTGCAGACTGTGATATTGACATTTCTTGGAGAGACTCCTTCCCCTCTAGGAGACTGTCAAACATGATGACGACACCACCTGGGTGTTGCTGGGCAGCTTCAATGTGGTGCTCTTATTCCTCTCACTTTGCTTGGTGAGGTAGATTGCTGCTATAACTTGATGACCCTTCACATACCTAACCATTTCCTTGGCTCTCTTGTAGAGTGTATCCATTGTTTTCAGTGCCACGATGTTCTTAAGGAGCATATTCAATGCATAAGCAGCACAGCCAAAGGGTGTGATGTGAGGGTAGGACTTCTCCACTTTAGACCAAGCAGCCTTCATGTTCGTAGCATTGTCTGTCACCAGTGCAAATACCTTCTGTGGTCCAAGGTCGTTGATGACTGCCTTCAGCTCATCTGCAAATGTAGAGACCGGTGTGTCTGTTGTCCCTTGTGTCTGTACTCTTGTAGAATACTGGTTGAGGGGTGGAGATGTTGTTTATTATTCCTTGCCCACGAACATTCGACTACCCATCAGAGATGATTGCAATACAGTCTTCTTTCTCTATGATTTGCTTGACTTTCACTTGAACTCTGCATCTAGAAAATGAGTAGATCAAGCATGTCTGGTTGGAGGGGTGTATGCTGGGCAAAGAACATTCAGAAATCTCTTCCAATACACATTGCATGTGAGTATCAGAGGTGAACCAGTTGCATACACAGCTCGAGCAAGACATTCTTCAGCATTTCTCTGACTACGTTCCTCCATTGAGTCAAAAACACTTCTGATTCCAGGAGGACCATGAGCTGTTGCTATCGATAAAGTGTCTGATTCATCATTTTCACCTCTGACAAAAGTCCCTCTACTTCTATTCGAGGTTGCTTGTTGTGAGCGCTGAGGGAACTTTATGCACTTGGCATCTTTGTTGCATTCTTCACGTGATTTAGCACAGTATTTGCAAATGTACACAGCTTTTTCTTCTACATTAGCTGCAGTGAAATGTCTTCACACATCAGATACTGCCCGTGGCATTTTCCTGTAAAGATTAGAAAACAAATAGTTAAAAAAATAAATACAGTTCCATGTACAGATAAATAGTTAAGCGTTCGATTAAGCAACTCCATTGTAAGATAAATATTTTAAAATGAAACATGTATGGTAACCGGTGAATTTACACTCCTCAGTTAGCAGGCTCAAGCAAGCTAAAACCCACATGGTAGCAAAAACTAACTAGCAGAAATAGTTAGAAATGATTTAAATACACGTTGCTGTATTTCACAATTTACTTGTTAACAAAAAAAACATGTATGTCATATAAAATATATTCACCCCACCCAGTATTGTAATCAAAACTTACCAGAAAGCTTGTAGTCCTTGGCTCAGACAGTGTAGTAGTGTGGTCTCAATAGCATCTCATTAGTGTGCAAGATCTTGAGATCAGCTGTATATGTGATGGAAGAATGCACTGTGCAGGCAGAGGGTTGAAATTCCATTGAATTGGGGATAGTTTAACCAAAATAAGCCTTAAAACCTATAATTGCCTTGTGTATCCCACAAAAAAAGGTTCAATGTTTAAGCTAACTTTTTAAAAATGAATTTAAGCAAAATTTCCAAAATTCTCAGGCTTAACTTTCCATGGAATATTTTTGTAAATTTACCGGAAAGTTTCTGACCCTTTGCAACCCTAGGGCCGACACAACCTGTACTGTGCTGGCTGCGTGTCAGTACAGTGCGAATCAGACAACAGTATCTACTTTGGTCGTTCAGAAGACCTTACCATGCAGATGTCTTGGGCTGTAGAATAGTGACCATCTTTGTCTTGTTATTTTTGTCTACAGGAAGTCAACATTCTTCAATGTGCTGACCAAGAGCCAGGCCGCAGCAGAGAATTTCCCCTTCTGCACCATCGACCCCAACGAGAGCAGAGTACCCATCCCTGACGAACGCTATGACTACCTCTGCACCTTCCACAAGCCCCTCAGGTAGAATGTTAACTACTTCTGCACCTTCCACAAGCCTTGGAAGGAGTAAACACTCTGTACATCCAAGTTTGTGTGTGTAACTTCTCCATCTCTTTCTCATTGGACAGTAAAGTCCCAGCGTTTCTGAATGTGGTGGACATAGCTGGGCTGGTGAAAGGAGCTCACGCTGGACAAGGACTGGGCAACGCCTTCCTGTCTCACATTAGTGCCTGCGATGGCATCTTCCACATGACACGTGAGTTTAACACACTCACAGAAACTCACACACACTGTAATCCTGGTGTACATTTGTAATGTCAAATCCGCATTAAAACCGCAAGTGTGTGGAGCTTCCATTCTAATCAATGGGGCACTCACACCTACTCGATGCTAGCACAGTTCAGATGTGCATGAACAATATACTAAATTCCTATTTTAGCAGCTTTGTGACGTCCAGCACCATTGCGTAACCTGGACATAAATGTGTGTAGGTGCGTTTGAGGATGAGGACATCATCCATGTGGAGGGTAATGTGGACCCAGTGAGGGACATTGAGATAATCCATGAGGAGCTACGGCTGAAGGATGAGGAGTCTCTTGGACCAATCATAGATAAGTTGGAGAAGACCGCTGTCAGAGGAGGAGACAAGAAACTCAAACCTGAATACGTGAGTAGAGTGTGTGTGTGGGGTGGTTGATGAGTGCTGAGACTGAGGTCTGAAGCTGTGTGAGTGCTTGATTCAAGCGCTTGAAACACTTTTCCATGTCCTCTCATAGATTGTTTGAGACCCACAGGTGTGCCTAGGGAGAAGGGGCCACAGATAAAATCAGAATTCAGCATTTACTCATGTTCTCTCCTTTCATTCCCTTCTCTCGTTCCCTTCTTCCCTCATCCCTCACTCAGGACATCATGTTGAAGGTAAAGAACTGGATTTCGGAGGAGAAGAAACATGTCCGCTTCTACAATGACTGGAATGAGAAGGAGGTAAGGACTATGTGTGTGTGCTCACAAAAGAGAGGGAGCAGAGTACCATTAGTTGCAGGTGCCTGTATACCAGAACACGCACATAATCCAGTGTGTTGTCTGTGTATGCAGATTGATGTGCTGAACAAATACCTGTTCCTCACGTCCAAGCCCATGATCTACCTGGTCAACCTCTCAGAGAAGGACTACATCAGGAAAAAGAACAAGTGGTCAGTGGGTTCTTTCTTAATTCCTTATTTCCTGTCTTTCTGAATCTTATGTGATTTGGGTTGTGATGCCTGGCAACCATTATCTGAGGAGCTGAAATGCTACTTGTTGAGGGTCTGCACTTTGCTTGCAGTAGGGGTTTATTTTATGATTGTGGCATTTTGTGCAAAAAAAAAAAAAAAAAAACAATATTAGAAAAACAAAGTTGATTTTTGATTTGCTCTATATACATAGGATTGTCTTCTCTTAAATATACATTCTCTCCCAGGCTGATTAAGATTAAGGAGTGGGTCGATGCCCATGACCCAGGAGCTATGGTCATACCAGTGAGTGGAGGTCTTGAGGCCAAACTACAGGACATGACCGACGAGGAGAAGGACAAATACTGTGAGGAGGCGAAGACTCAGAGGTACACACACGGACAGATCAAACACACAATGAACACATTTTATGATATTGCAAACCGTTACCTTAACTGTGTGTGTGTGTATATTGCAGTGTACTGACTAAGATCATTAAGACGGGCTATGCAGCTCTGCAGTTGGAATATTTCTTCACAGCGGGACCAGACGAGGTTAGAGCGTGGACTGTCAGGGTAAGAGACACAGTTTGGTTATCTCTCTCCCACAATGAGGTGTGGGTGTGACTATCACAGCGTTATGTATTACTCCTCTCTGTCCTACAGAAAGGCAGCAAGGCGCCCCAGGCGGCAGGGAAGATCCACACTGACTTTGAGAAAGGTTTCATCATGGCAGAGGTCATGAAGTTCCAGGACTTCAAAGAAGAGGGCACTGAGAATGCTGTCAAGGTGTGTGTGTACTTGTGTGAGGCTGAGAGAAAGATTTACTGTGTCATGGGTGTAGATGGCATGCCATAAGTACTTGTCAAAAGTTTTTTGTCTGATCTTATCTGGATAAGACCATCTGATAAAGATGGCGCTGTATTGGATGACCTCTGTTTTGCGAGCTCTGACCCAACTTTGCTATTTTGGGACTATTGCTGTTTATTTTTCCTTTATTTTCAAAGTGTATCCATTATCATTTCTTATAACCAACAATAACACCATATCAGCAGTTACTTATCCCAAATCCGGCTTCAACTTTGACTCATCTGCCGTGGGCTCTTTCTGTAATTCCGCTCCAATTTTCCTGGTACCCAAGGGGAAACGGCTTTACAGAGGGGAATCCTGGTGAGATTAAGGCGAAGGGAAAACTGGCCACCATTTCCCTCCATTCTGTTGGCCAATGTACAGTCACTTGAATGACATTTTGACTGCGGATTTGCTACCAACGAGTCTCTTGTAAACTGCGATATTCTCTACTTTTCTGAAACATTGCTTTTGGACAAGATACCACCCCATGGCTATCCAACTCAATGAATTCTCCATTCACCGAGTAGATAGGACAGTAGATTCATGGAAATTGAGAGGGGGAGGGGTGTGCCTCTATCAACAACAAATGTTATTCTGACTTGAGCACAAGCATGCCCCCATCCACATCGACAGGGCTGCAGTGTAGCGGGTTGAGAGCTTCACGTTCCAAATTACTAAGGACTTAATGGTCCACACACACATGCACAGTCATGAACAGCTTCTATCCCCAAGCCATAAGACTGCTAAATAGCTAACAAAATGGCTACACAGACTCTTGAGTTGACCCTTGTATTTTTTCCTATGCATACTGACACTCCAACACACAACATTTATACTGACTCTACACACACACACTCACATACAATCTTAATTTATGCTGCTGCTATTCTATCATACATATCTACCTCTATCGCTCCAGTATCCCTGCATATTGTAAATATGGTATTGGAACTGACCCTGTATATAGCTCCTTACTTTCTTGTGTTCTTATTTTTATGTGTGTGTGTTTTGTTCTACCTTGTTATTTTTTAGTACTACATTGATATTGATCAATGCATTGTTGGGTTTAGAGTTTGCAAGAAAGGCCTTTCACTGTACTTGTGCACGTGATATTAACTTGAAACTTGCTAAATTACTTTGTATAATGTCAATAAAGTTTTCCTGGTTTGATTTGTCCCGTAGGCTGCTGGGAAGTACAGGCAGCTGGGCAGGAACTACATCGTGGAGGACGGAGACATTATATTTTTCAAATTCAACACACCCAATGCACCCAAGGCAGCGAAGAAGTGATGGGACCAACGCGACCAGTACATTAACACAGGGTTCTTGTGTCCCGTCTCATTTTGTCCTCGAGGGCCGCAGTGTCTGCTGATTTTCTCCCCTCTTCCTGGTATTATGAATGTGAGGATAGAATTAGAATGATTGATTAATTCTATGTATGGTAGGATGAAAATCGAGTGCACACTGCAACCATTGAGGTCAGTACCAGGTCCTGAAGTGTTTCCTGGTCAGTTTATTTGGTCAGGAAAAACTCCTGGCCCTAGTCAGGACTGATTGGAATAAGGAGGGACCATTATTATTATTTTAAGTAAAGTAGGCATCTCTGACTGTGCCTGACCAGAAACCACCAACGTGACTTCCGTATTTGCCCCACCATACAAAATCTGCCCTGGTGCCTTTTTTTTTGTTGGCATGGGACCCTGATTATCGCACCTACCCATACACTATATGAAATGTATATCTTTGCCCACCTCACACAAGACATTGCTTCAACATTGTGAATAAGAGGAAGATATAAATCAGTCTTCTGACACCCCTGGCCACGTTCATATTTGGAGGTGAATATTGCTTTAATTTGTTCTGGTTCCTGAAAGGAAAACATCAACTAGCTAGCTACTTAGCTAAACAATGGAAGGTGCACAATCCATGGCTACAAAGCTAGCTGGCTAACTAGCTACCTACTCTGTAAGTTAGCTTGACATGCTAGAAATTAATAGAAACAAGTTACTAAAATAAATGTTTTATCTTCTGAATCTATTTGTTTTTCCTGTCTTGAATGTAGAAGTTCTAGTTTGTGATCTCCCTCCCAAAAATGCAATCTCTGAGACTTTGTCAGTGAATCAGGTCTCCATGGTAACCAGACACTTTCTGCCATACAGTACATGCCTTCAAACTACCATAAAACCCCTTTAAGTATGCCCTTACCTAAGGAAAACGTTTGAGGGACTCTTATGCAACACTCCAATTCCCTTAGGTAAGGGGAAATTATAAGATGTTTTGTGCAACTGGGCCCAGGCCTGACACAAGCATTTTCATGGAAACGAATGCACTGCAACCACAATATAGATCAACAATACACTAAAGACTACAGATTCAGTTTATGTTCAAATGTGTCTTAATTGATGGGTGTTGAACCAGGGTGTATGTGCTGTGTTGTATTTTGAAATGGATGGTGATGCTTGACCATCCTACCGATCCTCGACTTCGGTGATGTCATCTATAAAATTGCCTCCAACACTCTACTCAACAAACTGGATGCAGTCTACCACAGTGCCATCCGTTTTGTCACCAAAGCCCCATACACTACCCACCATTGCGACCTGTACGCTCTCGTTGGTTGGCCCTCACTTCAAACTTGTCGCCAAACCCACTGGCTACAGGTTAACTACAAGTCTCTGCTAGGTAAAGCCCCGCTTTATCTCAGCTCACTGGTCACCATAGCAGCACCCACTCGTAGCATGCGCTCCAGCAGGTATATCTCACTGGTCACCCACAAAGCCAATTCCTCCTTTGTTCGTCTTTCCTTCCAGTTCTCTGCTGCCCATGACTGGATCGAATTGCAAAAATCTCTGAAGCTGGAGACTCACATCTCCCTCACTAGCTTTAAGCACCAACTGTCAGAGCAGTTTACAGATCACTGCACCTGTACTTAGCCTATCTGTAAACAGCCCATCTACCTACCGCATCCCCATACTGGTATTTATTTTGCTCCTTTGCACCCCAGTATCTACCTGCACATTCATCTTCTGCCGATCTACCATTCCAGTGTTTAATTGCTATATTGTAATTACTTCGCCACCATGGCCAATTTATTTCCTTAACTTACCTCATTTGCACTCACTGTATATAGACTTTCTTTTGTTCTACTGTATTATTGACTAGGTTTTGTTTATTCCATGTGTAACTCTGTTGTGTCGAATTCCTACGCTTTATCTTGGCCAGGTCGCAGGTGCAAATGAGAACTTGTTCTCAACTAGCCTACCTGGTGAAAAAAAAATAATGCTTGTAACAGGCTGGGGGGGGGGACATGTTGATACTGCAAAATAGATTATATGCACAGTGACAGGTTCTGTGCATACGAGTCTTGGTTCATGCAAAAAATATTCCTTGTTGCAATGACTATTTTCCAGCAAATATTCTTGAACATTTTCAGCATAACTGAAGCAGTTCCTTACAAAAAGCAGAGGCAATGAGCAACATCTGGCTGCCAGCCTCACAGAACATTGTAGCCAAGATGTTCACGATCACTGGACTTAAAGATAACGGAGTTGCAATGTTAGACAGCTAACCTAGTAGTGTAACAAGGTGAATATACGGATACATTAATACGAAAAATATTGGAACTTAAACGGTGTTGCAATTACATTTTGGCCATTTTCCCAACACTTCCTGCTCTTTAATTTCAACCATAGATTCCCAGATATTTGAGGTTCTTTAAAAACAAACAGGAAGCCGATATCCCATAAAAATGACGGACATATCGCTTGGCCATAGAAGTCTCACCAAACCCCAAAGCTAACCAATCAATTTTGAGAAGAACGGCGGGACTTCCTGTTACGTTCATGTTAGCGCCCCCCCTTTTT
The DNA here is from genome assembly GCF_002021735.2 of Oncorhynchus kisutch. Classification (NCBI taxonomy): domain Eukaryota; kingdom Metazoa; phylum Chordata; class Actinopteri; order Salmoniformes; family Salmonidae; genus Oncorhynchus; species Oncorhynchus kisutch. Next base: position 45,687,725 of record NC_034189.2, on the reverse strand, counting down.
GTGTTTCCCTCACTGTCAATCAAAATAGAAAAAAATCGACCCGAATTCACCGATCAACACAAGCCCGCCTTTGATAAAAGATAATAATGTTCGGAGTTTAGTTGATCAGATAATCTTTCGATTATTACAATTCACGATATGACTGGTACATAACATTTAACCCATCGAAGCATACAACCAACCGGTGAGTTTGTACGTTACAACCGATAGCAGGCTAGCTACGGCTTTTAATCTTTTGCAGGAGACCTATGCTAGGTAGTTAGCTAGTTAACAAAAGTAAACATTCAATCTGTGTCGAAATCCGCCTTGAAACATTGTCGCAAAGTTAGGGTTTGCAGTTTATTCTTCATCGACTGAAGTTTGTTGTCTCTTTGCAGCATTTTAGGAGCGGCAAGCTGTGAGAAATGTAGTGTTTTGCTCAATTTTCCTATCTCTCCATGCTAGCGCCAGAGCAACGTTTGAAACAAGAGGAAATGGCTACCGCGGACGTGGAAGGCAGTCAAAGCGAATTCCTACAGCACGGCGGAGCCTCGGAAAACCAGGTACCCCAACATTTTCTATCTCGTATTTCGACTCCTCCGACCTACTACTGTGTGGTGTTTTTAGCTAGCTAGAAGTTCACACGTTTTAAATGTTGCAGGGGGTGTAAAGCTAGTATACTTCCGCCGCTGTGTTCCCCGCTATAACGGCCACCCACTTTACCCCTCTAGAACCCGCCCATAGTGGGTAGGACACAGCCCGTCACTTGGTCAGGTCGCTGATATTTAGCTCGTCTACCTGGGGCTAAAGGGGTACAGTGGGGAAAGGAGGGGTGAGTGGGGAAACCGAACAGAGAACGTGGGAATCTGTGCACCGGACTACAAAATATCTCCCCCACGCCCATGTTGTAGCGATTACGTATTTTGTCTAGCCACTCTAGCTCTATTCGTTGGATGAAAGAAGGGACTCTTTAGATGTTTTTTTGTCTAGTTGTGGTGACTAGCTCTCGAAAACTATTCTCCCTATGTAGACTGTTCAGCTGTTACTTTCGCCCACATTTGGCTCCATGTGAATTACAATTCCGAAGCTGTGTTATAACATTTAGAAACGCCAATCATTGCGTTCAAAGTGGTTTTCAAAACACATGGTAATATCCGCCTTATCTTTCATATCAGCGGGAAATTGTATTTCAAATAAAAAAATATACTAACTGTAGCAGTTTTGCACAGATCGACAAGCTGTGTGTCTCCAGTTGATGAACTACACTTAATCTCCAGTCTTGCATACACACGTGTTCGTGGCCGCCTATGTCTCTTCTGTCTTTGTAAATAAGTGATATAACATGGAGATATGGCCGTGTGGGAACACACATCCTATAAAAGTTGTGTAGTAATTTAACCATTTGTTTAAAAACATTTTTAAAGTATTCCTGATATGAAAAAACGTACAGCAAGCGATGTGTGTTAATGTTTAGACTATCGTCGGGGCTCTTACCAAAACTCTCCTGTCAGAATATAATGTACTCGTCAATAGGTGCTGAATTGGGTAGATGCGTTACATGCTTGAGGAAGTTTGGATCCTTTCTTATCAAACCACTTAGCTACGCCATAGCCTGTATAGCGGATTCAGAAATATTTAGGTTCATGGTTGATTTCTCATTTTTGCCAAAGGGAAATGTCTTGATACTACTGTATTATTACTAGTCCAATGTTGCAGATACCTATAATATAGGATTAGATATCTATTTGTATCTATTATATCTATTTTTAACAATATACACTAATTGTCTTGTCTGCTGACACTGTATTGTGATATCAAACTGCATGTTTGATATCTGCATGTCATTTTGCCCTATTCACAGCGTGGAGCCTGCACCCTGGTATCTGTCTCTGTACCCCTAGCTCTCGTAACAATGTATGTAACAATTTACAAATGTGTGTCTTCTCTCTGTCAGACCACAGACATGACCGCCATCCAGCTAACAGGTTCAGACCGTTGGGAGTTGTTAACTCCGGTCTCGACCGGGAAGGATGCGCAGCAGGGAGTCGTCCACATTCCTAACTCTGGCATGATGACCTCTAACGGCCAGTATGTTCTCCCTATCGGGAACATGGACAGTCAGCCCATCTACGTCACAGCATCTGGAAACGACGGCTCAGCCAACGGAGTGTCCAGCATACAATACCAGGTAGTGTACTGTACACACACATGCATATACACTACAGGGCCAAAAGTATGTGGACATGCCTTCAAATTAGTGAATTCGGCTATTTCAACCACACCCGTCGCTGACAGGTGTATAAAATCGAGCTCACAGCCATGCAATCTCCATAGCCAAACATTGGCCCGTACTGAAGAGCTCAGTGACTTTTAACGTGGCACCGTCATAGGATGCCATCTTTTGTCAAATTTCTGCCCTGCTAGAGTTGTCCCAGTCAACTGTAAAAGTCGTCTGTCCTCTGTTGCAACACTCACTACCGAGTTCCTAACTACCTTTGGAAGCAACGTCGGCACAAGATCTGTTCGTCGGGAGCTTCATGAAATGGGTTTCCATGTCCGAGCAGCCGCACACATGCCTAAGATCACCATGCGCAATGCCAAGCGTCTGCTGGAGTGGTGTAAAGCTCGCCACTGTTGGACCTTGGAGCAATGGAAATGGGTTCTCTGGAGTGATGAATCACGCTTCACCATCTGGCAGTCCGACGGACGAATCAGGGTTTGACTGATGCCAGGAGAGCGTTACCTGCCCAAATCCATAGTGCCAACTGTAAAGTTTGGAGGAGGAATAATGGTCTGGGGCTGTTTTTCATGGTTCGGACTAGGCCCCTTAGTTCCAGTGAAGGGAAATCAACGCTGCAGCATATGATGACATTCTAGACAATTCTGTGCTTCCAGCTTTGTGGTAAGTTTGGGGAAGGCCCTTTCCTGTTTCAGCATGACAAAGCCCCCGTGCACAAAGCGAGGTCCATACAGAAATGGTTTGTCGAGATTGGTGTGGAAGAACTTGACTGGCCTGCACAGAGCCCTGACCTCAACCCCCCCCCCACAAACACCTTTGGGATGAATTGGAACGCCGACTGCGAGCCAGGCCTAATCGCCTAACATCAGTGCCCGAACTCACTAATGCTCTTATGGCTGAAACTGCAGCAAAGTTACAAAATCTAGTAGAAAGCCTTTCCAGAAGAGTGGAGGCTGTTGTAGCAGAAAGGGGGAACCCACTCCATATTAATGCCCATGATTTTGGAATGAGATGTTTGACGAGCAGGTGTCCACATACCTTTGGCCATGTAGTGTGTGTATACACATACATACACACACACATGCACTTGCACACACGCACCTCTGTTAGCAGAATGTCCAGTACCAGGTCGATTATCATGTTAGCCCTTACACACAATATTCTCTACACACAAATGCCGAACTCTCTCTTCCATGTCATCCCTCAGATCCACAACTCAGATGGAACTCTGGCAGGCTTCTCTGCGCAGGGATTGGACGATGGCTCGGGCCAAATCCAGCTCATCCAGGACGGTAGCCACGGCAATATCGGAATCAGCATCGCCACGACGACAACCTCTGACCTCCTAACGCAGGCCGGGCATATGCAGCAGATTCAGGGCGTGTCATTGGCCGGGGGCACGACCTATAGCAGCGCGGTTCCCATGGGGCTGTCGGGGGGTAACATAACTTTCCTCCCTATCAACAGCATAGACCTCGAATCACTAGGGCTTGCCGGCGCTCAGACGGTTCCCATAGCAACGACGACCGACGGTCAGCTGATCATGGGCTCCCAAGCGCTGGAGGGGCAGGAAGGTGCAGCCAAACAGCTAGCGACCCTAGTTAGTGAAGCTAATGGTAACACAGACCTCTATGTGCCAACAACCTCATCATCCCAGCTGCCTGAGACCATTGACGGGACGGGGGTTCTGACCCAAGCTACTGCCGTGTCTGCCGGGGTTTCAGACCCATCCTCAGAGAACTACAACTCACACAACCACCTGCAGCAAATACAGGTCAGTCATATGACATAGAATTCCCTAGGCTTTATTCCCAGTGCCATACACCACATATAACAGTCATATTACAGAGAGCCATCATACAGGAAAAAAGTTACTAGTCTTGTTTAACTTGTCTTCAGCAGGTCATATCATATTACTATGTATGTTGCTGTAGGTCCTCCTCGGGACACTGTTCTAAGAGCATGGCTGAAAAAAAATACCATGACTGAATTAAGTCTGTTTCATCCAGGTGTCCCCCTCTCATGCCTCGACCCTCTCCCAGCCCATCCTGCAGCTGTCGGGGGACAACCAGGGGGCCCAGGGACAGGATCTATCCCAGTCTGGGCAGACGCTCCAGAGTGTCCAGCTCGTCAACCCTGGAACCTTCCTCATCCAGGCCCAGACAGTCACTGCTTCGGGACAGATACAGTGGCAGACCTTCCAGGTAGGTTGTGCGGGTGTGTGTTTATCTGTTTCACTACCGTACGTAGGTGTGTGGGATCATGCATGTGTGTAACTCTTTCTAACGCACTCCCTCTCAGGTCCAAGGAGTCCAGTCTCTGCAGGGCCTCCAGCTCCCCCAGGCCCAGGGGGGCCAGCAGCTGACTCTGGCCCCAGTCCAGGGCCTCTCTATGGGTCAGGGAGGATCCATCACCCTGCCTAACCTCCAGACTGTTACAGTCAACTCTATAGGACAGCCAGGGATACAATACACACAGGGAGAGGAGGCCGGCAGTCCTGCAGGTAGGAACATACATATGTATACACACACATACATACAAACTCTCCATCTTTCTATTTCTTTCTTACTTTGTCTCTCTCTCACACACACACACACAACTATCTCTCCCCACAGACATCCAGATAAAGGAGGAGCCAGACTCTGAAGAGTGGCAGCTGAGTGGTGACTCCACCCTCAACCCCAGTGACATCAACAACCTGCGTGTCCAGATGGATGACGAAGACATGGACATGTCCACCGGGGAGGGCAAGAGGTTGAGGAGAGTCGCCTGCACCTGTCCCAACTGTAAAGAGGCTGGAGGGAGGTGGGTTGGAAAGACACACACACAACATATTAACACAAATATATATATTAGAAGGGTGGATCCTAGCTTTTAGCTCAGTGGGTTAATGTGGTCAAACCGCATTCCATACTCAGTAGGGTCCGTTTCTACCAAGACAATTGAAATTCAAATGACTGCAAGAAGTTGACTTTGTGTGTTGACCCCAACCCTCTCTCTTGTCACCCCTTCCTCCCAGAGGGTCGAGTCTTGGTAAGAAGAAGCAGCATATCTGTCACATCGTGGGCTGTGGGAAGGTGTACGGTAAGACTTCTCACCTCAGGGCTCACCTCAGATGGCACAGCGGAGAACGGCCCTTCGTCTGCAACTGGATGTTCTGTGGCAAGCGGTTTACCAGGAGTGACGAGCTACAGAGACACAGACGGACACACACGGGTAGGAATACACACGAACACCATCTTCACTACATAACACCAGCTTAACGCTCACCACACTTATTTTTTCATCACTCTCTACCTCTTTTTCTCCCTTTCATTTCTCTGTCCAGGAGAGAAGAAGTTTGTGTGCGCACAGTGTTCAAAGAGATTCATGCGTAGCGACCATCTGGCCAAACATATAAAGACTCACCAGAATAAAAAAGGTGTGGCTTCCTCCTCATTGTCTCCGCCCCCCAGCGACACCATCATCACCGCAGACGGAACCACCCTCATCCTTCAATCAGCTGCTGGTGCCCATGATCTCCTAGGCAATCAGGAGATCCCACTGCAGCTGGTCACCGTGGCACCCGGTGAGGTCATGGAATGAGGGCGTGGCTTATAGACTGGCCAATAAACAGGGACCGTGTGGGCTTTTCTCCCATTTTTTTTTTATATATGAATATATATATATACGTAAATATATATGACAAATATATATATATATATTTTAAGTAAGAGTTATCATGACTTTATGTTTTTTATTTGCAGTCTTTTTATAGGCAGGCAAACAAATGACATTCAATGTTGTCTCTATGTACACACAAACAAAGATGCACACACACTCTCGCAAACATGAATACTCACTACGAAATGCCTTATTTTGTATCATACTGTTGTATAAAATGCTGGAGATGCATGTGTTTTTTAAGCTTTTGCAGATCATGTAATTGTGTTAGGATGCAAGGAATAGGAAAAGTGTAGTAGCCCTCTCTAGAGCGATTGATTGATTCATTGACTATATTGAATCATCAATCGCTTTCTCTAGTGGGTGTTTGTGTATTGAGAGACTACATGTGGCTTCATTAACTCTTCACCTGAAACGACAAGCATAATAACACCCTTTTAAGACCTTGTGAACACTGTCATAGCCATGATATAACACTTTCTTTCTTTAAATTATAAAACACTGACGGAGTTTATAACAACCAATATCTGCATAATGTTAGACCTTTAATGTAGTGGTAGAGTTGGGCATGCACATTGATTCTCCAACACATACCTTTTATTTGTTAACAATGTTCTGATCAATTAATGTTTGGATTGATTGAAACTTTGCTAACCAATAAAGTTATGTCTGTGTGGACACTTTTTATTTTATTATATATATATTTTATTTCCAGCCCTGTGCCCCATGAAAGTGATGTGACCTCATGCTATTAAAGCTTGTGACATGCCCTGTAGTTTTAGGTGAAGCATTATTAGTGGTTGGATTGATTTGGTGATAAGTTGGCCTTACATGCTGATCTGGGGTCAGTTTAGCGTTTACCCCCTTAATGTTTGAGGTTAGGATTTGGAGAGGGTAAGCTGATCCTAGATCTGCCTGAAGGAAACTTTGACCCACAGCAGAATGTTTGAGTCATCAGTCTAGCCAACACGAGCACACTTGCAGTGCTTGCTCAAGTCAAATGCGTCTTCAGTTAACTTGTTTTTTTACTTTTTTTTTCACATTTGTGTTGTATAGTCACATTTTATATTCTTTCTATGACTAGCTTAGTCTGGGACTTGTCAGAAGGAAGCGTCTCATATCGGTTTTTATCCATGGAATTAAAATGAGTTAAAGGACACAGGTCTGAAAATCAACTAAATTTCTCAATCGCCCACCCAAAAATGGTGGCAACATTTTGAACTTGCCATTTTTGCATTTCTGGAACAGCTGAGGTTCACTGACCAGTATATTTAACATTTCAAATGGTACATCAAATATGGCTGCCGGAGCACGCACCCACTGCAAGACATTTAGTGGAGTCCAATTTTCTACCCTTCTCCCGAAGTGTGTACTCGTTCACTCACCCTCATGGATTTAAATGGAATTTATTGGAAGTGGATTAGGGTGGAAACTTCCTCCAGACATTTTTGTACCAATCCAATGCACACATCTGGGTGAAGCGTAGAATCTGAATCGCAATATTCAATTCTACTCATTCAAATTCTATAATGTTCCCACTCTCTTGCTAGTTGCTACTCATTGTAAAGGAAACAATCATGCCATTATTATTTCTAAATGTTATTGTAATCTTTCCTTGTATGTGCATGTCTTAGCGTCCACTTACCTGTATATTATCTTCTATTCACATTGTTTATAGAAGCCATTTTCTTTAGATAAATAATTTTGTTGTATCAAAAGCTTATTTTAATTTTTTTTTTTTAAAGAAAGTGTCAAATTTGAATGTTACTTTTTGTAAAACCTTTTTTCAAATGGATCATAATTAAAGTCTGAATCCTTCCAATGACAGACTGTGCGTGCGTGCCTGTTTGTGTCATACTAGTTATTGTATGATAACAGCAAAGATCTTTCCTCTCTGGTTACAGCAATCTTTGGTTGCAGTACTTCTGAAAACAATAGGTGGCAGCAAAGCCATGTGTGGCAGGATCACGTCAATTGACATCCACGAAGAAGAACGGTTTGTTTTTAACAATGGTTTTAACGAAGAAGAAACTGCAGGTTTGTTGTAATAATTATGTTCTTGTGTCTTTAGCTGTTCGTTGCATTATGTTATTGATAGGAAATTTAAACAAGAGGCAAAGACAGTAAATTTAGAAAACTGAAACATCTGACTCACTTCATTGCAATAGTAAGAGTTAGTAAGTATCCTAGCCATGTATATGACTAAACCACCATATTTTTATAACTAACCCAAGATAGACCAGAGCCGGTTGTTTCCAATAGTAGCAAATGAATCATAGTGGACAGAACAAGCATGAAGGGGGGCAGAGCCAAGCACGAGCTAGTGTGCTAAATGTTGTCGCATATATTTGCATATTTCAGTTAGAGAACACCTACTCTGAAGTGCGCGTGTGCAATAACTCAATTTGCCTTTGTTCTAAACAGGCAACGGGCAAAGTCTACAAAAACTCCACTCTGTTAGAGATCATAGTTTCGGAAACAGAAAACTGTATGGAGATCAATTACATAATTAGCAGGATCTCGGTCAAAATCTCCCACTGCTGGTATTTTGGCTTCACTTTTATACATCCGGTGAAATATCTGTCTCATTGTTCTGTCTGTGACTGAACAACAGATGGAAGGGGTTTAGTTATCATAAACTCAACAAAAAAAATTGAAGTTGCTACCTAGTAGTAGTGTAGTCTTTTTTTTTACCCGAGTTGGTTAAAATCGAATAATTGATTTCAAGACTGGGCAGAAAATCGATCAGTTCGCATTTCGATGGCCTAGGTAGACGATAGTACATGGGTGCTAGATCTGCACTATCGGGCTCTCAAAACGCTGAAACAGATTGTATTTATTTTTATTTAACCTTTATTTAAATAGGCAAGTCAGTTAATAACAAATTCTTATTTACAATGACAGCCTACCGTCAGATACGTACATACCGCTTCATTATTAGAGTCCTACTAGGAAGACTACATTTCCGTTCTAGAGGACTGACATAAGTATGATGCTGCCCACTATAAAAGGCTTCTTTTGTTTGAAAATAGGTGATGTGTGCTGTGTTCAGACTTGACGGATCCCAATGGGATGATGCGGCGCACTCTACAGATGTTTTAACATTTTTTTTATTTGAACTTTTATTTAACTAGGCAAGTTAGTTAAGAACAAATTATTATTTACAATTACGACCAAACCCGGACGACGCTGGGCCAATTGTGCGCAGCTTTATGGGGCTGCCAATCACGGCCGGTTGTGATACAGCCTGGATACGAACCAGGGTGTCTGTAGCACTGAGATGCAGTGCCTTAGACCGCTGCGCCACTCGGGAGCCTCACGCCTATTATTTACCATGCTATAGCCCTATTCGGACGGGTATTACTAAAACCGTTGGTTTTGTCATCATTATCCAAACATGTACTTTGTTCCAGTGGTCGATTCACATATGATTAGTTTATCCAAACGGCTCCCTGTAATTCTAATTTATTTCTATATTTTTAGTTGAATTTATTTATGATGGAAGCCTGGATGTTTTTATTGTGGTCGTGGATATATTTCAACGCCATGTCCAGACGATAATAGGCTACACTGATAACTCGTGCTCGGTTGCCAGATGTAGGCCTATAGGTGTCACCATAGTGTATTATGTAGCACTATACAGGATCTCTCCAATAATGGTATCTTTCCACGCGGCAGGATATATTCCGTAGCTGCCGCCGCACCACTTCCACCTCGTCCTTTTATCGGCTCAATCCAGAGCGGATTCGCTTTTTAAAATCTCTGAGTGTATGCACGCAGTCCCGCAGCTTTCCAATAGTTTGAAGCAGCTAACTAGCCTCTTCAACAGGGTGCTCTGCTGTCACCCCATTCGGTCTGGTTTGTGCCATCTCGTTTGGGGTTCTTCCTTGTTTTAATAACTAATTTCGCCTTTGCACTCCTAAACAACGCGATTTTTAGAAACTTTTGCAAAGGGTAAAGTGTTCAAATCTTAGTCCACTCTGTTCATAACATATTCTATTTTGGGGGACAGAAAATGATTGAGATCAAATGTTTAATCGATGAGAAATTTTGCAGAATGTTTTCCAACATCCATGTTCTCCCACTGCACACCAGTGAGCTTCCTCTCACTACCATATCAAGCGGATGCTAAACATTTATACATGTACATCCAATGAAATTGAAATCTCATTGTTCTATCTGTGGTTTCATCTCACAGGGCGCAGCCATCTTGCCTAAACTCGTGTGTGTCAACGGTGAACGAGCTATGCAAAGTAGCTAATTTAACGAGAGTTGACCATGCATGATGACAAAGCACTTAAAACCTGCCAACTTGAACTCACACGCTTATAACGAGATAAGCTATAAACATGGCGTGAGTTACATTCGACCCACACGTATAAAGCAAGAAATAAGCTATACACGTGTGTGATGTAGAATGCCCTTCACCGTTAACTCCCGTTGGCTTAATAATACCGAGCAAAAATATAAACGCAACATGTACAGTGTTGTTCCCATGTGTCATGTGCTGAAATAAAATACCCCAATAGTTTTCTATATGCACAAAAAGCTTATTTCTCTCAAATGTTGTGTCCCTGTTAGTGAACATTGGAAACACATCTCAGCTCAATTACACTGAGGGGTTCAGTTTGTAGCTGTGTTTACTATAGTTCTGTTGCACTACTTTACAGTACATAAGTAACTATTCCTTAATTTGAAACTGACAGCTCTATTACATTACTGTGTAGCTGTGTTTACTATAGTTTTTATGTTGCACTACTTACAGTAGGCTACATACAGTAACGATGCTAGTTTCCAGTGACTATCCTAGTTTCCCTTGGAAACTCACTTTTCAACTATTACACTACAGTCTTGCACGGTGTGTAGCTGAGGTTACTCGTTTTCTGTTGTAGTTACAGTTAAGACAGTAACTATCCTAGTTTCCCCTTGAAACTCACATTACAGCTATATTACACTGCTGTTTTTCACACAGTGCGTAGCTGGGTTGGTGCATGATAGTTTCTATTACTCTACTTTACAGTACATACTCAAACTCACAACACAATTGCACTGAGGGTTTCAGTATATACAGTGGGGCAAAAAAGTATTTAGTCAGTGACCAATTGTGCAAATTCTCCCACTTAAAAAGATGAGAGAGGCCTAACTTTCATCATTGGTACACTTTAACTATGACAGACTATGACAGACAAAAAACCATGCTCTCCTCCTCATGTGCAGGGCCCAGAGTTGTTCCTGCTGATTAGTAGTGCCCAAAGCCTTTCCTTGACCACATGACTTGACCAGGAAAAACGTCTGCCCATGTCTCACTGTTCCCCCATGTCTCGTCAGGACTTTGCTGGCCCATTGGAAAACACCCGCTGAAGAACCAAAGCCTCCAAAAGGAAAGACAATAAAGAAACTTGCTCAAACATCCCCCAAAATAACAAACAATGAACCACCTCAGAAGCACAAAACACAACAGGCAAAGAAATCACACTGTAGTTACAGCCCAAGAAGAGGAGGATAAACAAAGCTGCCAAAATACAGACACAAACAAAGATTTTCCTCAAATACCAGCCACAAACAAAGAAGTCTCTCAAATGCTCCCAATAAGGGAAGTGGACATGGAGGTAACTGAAACATGGGACGCAGCAGACATTCTGACCTACCAGATTCTATGACATCCTATGGGTTCTCGCTCGCTTATTTACACACACCAGTGCACAGTACACAAATACTTTTCTTTTGTAAAGTTATGTCGGTGAAGAATGTTTCATAAAACAAAGTTAGTTTTCAGAACCAAGAGTTGTACATAGATACTGTTTAAATAGAAAACAAATGTAGACATACAGTATCTCAAACAGAGGTTGTCCTCTACTGGTTATGACCATGGTCAGTTTCAGTACGTTGGTATCAGTTTTAAATGTAGTCAAAAGTTTTTTCTTAGTTTCACTCCCTGGTAAATGCAACGACTTGGGACCGTTCAAAGTGCTTACACTAAAGCTGAACATGCAGAAAACCTGAACATTTTGATTATCAGGAGTGAACTTTACATTATTACATCCTGAGCATTGCCCCTGTCGTTTAATGAAGGGTCAATAATGTTAATCCAGCTGGAAAAACTAAAATTTTGTATATAAACATTGTAAATATTTTTGTTGTTGAATTATTTATTTTGTATAGTTTATCTCTGGATCAATACGTTTAGTGCTATCCTGGATCCTTGGGACATCCCTAAAGATTATGGATATAGGTCTCTCTACCCTAACAATGTCGTTGTCCACAAAGAGGCACGGTGGGCTGTCTAGCTCCCGCCTTTCTTTGGATTGGTGGAGACATCTCATTATTGTAATCTGTTTTTTAGTATTTGATGAGGGTTGTTGACGTCAATCTCGAGTATTCAATGGCGGGATACACTACTAGCCTTATAACATGAATATGCATAGCCATCTCCGATAAAACGTGTTTTTTCTCAAAGTTGCTGGGCTGTCACGTGGCCTACTTATATCGGTACACTCGTAAGCATTCCAAACGTCTATTCGATCAAATAGACCTCAGGTAGCAAATGAACCATTCATTGACCTCCATACAAAAACTTGCATAGTGGGCGAAACAACGAAAAAACCGCCACCTGTTGGAGGGGGACCGGTTTTCCGGCAAATTAGGCTACTCTTCCTATCTGGTTTCGACTTTCCTTTTTTTAAATGTATTTATTTTTATTTGCTCATTAGGCTATTCCTTTTATTGACATGTTCAAAGCAGAGCAATGAATACCATTAAAGATCCCACATTAGAACTCCGTAACATGATGCACAGTAAATAACCTGCATCATTACAGATAACATTTTTTATCCAACAGCAACATGTTTATGTGCAATGTGTTGACCTACGTGTTAAAAATGTATCTATGTCCTCATCTGTTTTTTGTTTTTTTACATGTCTGATGTATTTATGTTGTCTGTTTTCTGGTTTAGACGTTCTTTAAAAAATATATTTTTTTATTATACATTTATTTTACTCATAATACAAAAATCAACTTACATTGCTACATCAAACATGTCTAGCAAACCAAACACAGGTATTAACAATGCTCAAACATACAAAAAAGAAACAATTTAAGTGCAATTATATTCACTCTGAAAATATCTTATTATAATGATTCATGAAGATTATTATGAAGGTTATTCTTGTTGTTATTCACTAGGGTTAGTGTTTCAATAAGATAATTCAATTCAATCAGAAAAATTGGTCATTTTGGTATAGAATTTTGGAATTTTCGTTTGTGTATAAAGTATTTGGCTACAAGAATAAAAAATAAAAAAAGGTTTAGACTTTCCCGTCTACTCACTGTGGTTGTTCAAGCGTCACATCCGCTTTTGACTTGCTCATGCGTCAGTGAATGCGGCGCTAAAGAAACGGAAGCGAGTAGCAGTGTTTCGCTTCACTTGATAACATTGTTAGTTAACTATAATAAACCAGTTAAATATATATCGTTTAAGTTTCTATCGACAAGAAATGAGCGACAACGAAAAGGATTTTGGCGAGCGGGTGCGTATAATCAACCACGATTCTTGCCCTAAAATGAGCAGACTCAACGACGCCATTTTGCCCTAGCCTAGCTAGGCAGCTAACGTTAGTTAGCACAACCATGATGTAGTTAATAGCATTGATTTGCATCGACTGTATGGATTTTGTACCGTTTATATTTTGTAATTTAATGTCCAGTTACTCTTATGTTAACATTGGTGTCTGTTCAGTGTATTTTGCAACTTAACGCTAGTATATGTTAGCCCAATCAGGCCGAGTGGTTTGCAGCTGTTTTAACGTTAGCTAATTCACATCAAGTAACGTTACATTTTGAATTAACGAGTCTACTGAGACTGCTGGCGAGAAACAGTTACCAATGTACATTTACTCATCATTGCAGGTGAATGCAATATATAACTAACTATATAGATTAGTAACTAATTAGCGAAGTGGTTTACGGCTAGAATGTTTTAACTTCGTCCTCACTTACTGCTGCAGTCACTTAGCTAATTACAGATTGTACGCCAGATAATGTGACATAACAAAAAATGGTCAGTGCCGGTCGACTTAACTGGGTGTCTTCCATAGACACCAATAGACGGGTTGGTTGTTTTGCGACAAAACTGACTCGGGCGAAGGCTGGTTTACAGTTGGTCTATCGACATGCATGTAGACAGTTGTTGCAGTGACATCATGAACATCCGATTGTTGTCTGACATAAAACTTTTTGTTATGAAAAAGTATAAACGCAAACATGACAACAAACACAAAAATGACAGGCTGCCACACAACAGCTGCCTGCTGGTCCAAAATAGCATAACTGCTGTATTTTAACACATTAAACTCATTGGTTTAAAAATGTTCTCGATTCAGTAAAAAAAAGTATCACCAAGAACAGGTTAGTTGAAAAACCTATGGCGGCGGTTTGTTTGAGTTTATTTAATTTTTTACAGGGACAGTGCACATTAATCAACGTTTCAGTAAAAATGCCGGTTTTAGCCAGCCGGCTAATTTTCAACCGCAGTCCCTGGGTAGGTTATTAAAAACAATTACAATATTGACAATCATTGAGCAGTGAGCACACACAGAGGACAAGCAAGACATAGCATACAGACAGAGCAACATAGGACAAGGAAGACATGGCATACAGACAGAGCAACATAGAACAAAAAGCAGCAAGACAAAATTCATAAAAGCAAGTGTTTCCACACCTCACAAGCTACAGACAACAGGGGGCCTTTCTCTATTGCCCAGTAATGGACAACAACAATCTTTGGTTATATCACATTATCCGGCATAACCTCTGTAGCTATTTATTAGTCAGTTACAATGTATCAAGCTCTTCCACATGGCACCACCCATGTGAGAGTACTGTCTCTTTCTAAAGTTGTTATTTAGTTGCACTGTAATGGTCCTGCAAAAGCCATTTTTGTTTTAAATCACACATAAACAAATGTTATACTGAGTGTGGCATTGAAAGAAGTAGCTAATTTACTTTAAACCCTTACTCAGATTTATTATAGCAGTTCTTCAATCTTTGTCCAAGGGCTTGATAAACCAGATGTGCTAGTACTGGTCTGGAACAAAAGCCTGCACTCCTTGTGTGACCCTCGGACTAGGATTAAAGAATACCATAATTTGATAACTTTTCTAGTCTTCATTCATCATATTATGATGTTGTGCATTTCAGAGAAATCAATATACATATTTCCTTAACATTGCTTTGATTTAATGCTTTTCAGGTGAGCCAACTTATTTAGTCTGATTTGAGTGTAAAGAGCCTGGTTTTTGCACATTTTGACCTCTGTAGCTCTTATAAAAATTTAAAAAACCAACCCTTTTTTATCATCCTTGTCTGTTTTTCGTTAAGGTTGAGTTGGGAAGAAGCAAAATGGCGGAAGAAGTTTCAGATATGAAGTTTGAAGTTGTTAAAGGGCATATTTGATGAAGCTGATGGTGTTGATGCATGCTAATGTAAAATGAAGCTGGCAGAAGCGAGCGGCCACTCTGTCCACTGGTAGAGTGATGTAATGGCAGAAATCAAATGGGAGGAAGGAAGTGGGGGAAGAGGAGAGACAAATGAAGTCAGAAATGGTGTGAAACGGAAGAAAGAAGAAAAGAGATGGTTGTTTTGAAGTTATGAAGTTAAAGAAGTGATGAAGTTATGAGAAGTGTTCGGGGGTATGGTTAATTCCCTATAGCCTGCTATGTTATTACTACAATCCTATTTCTCTCTCCCTCTCCTTCTGTTTTCCAAAGCAGTGTTTCCCAAGCCATCCCTCAAGGACCCCCAGTCATTACACCTGTTTGTTCTCTTCCACCATTGGTACACCTGATTCAACTAAATCTCAAGCTCTTTCTCAAATTGAATCAGGTGTACTAAGACAGAAATGTGCAACAGTTGGTCTCCCTGAGGGATGGCGTGAGAAACACTTCTTAAGCATGCATGCCAACTGTTCCTCCATCTCAGACACATTACCTAGTCCTCAACACGCAAGGTTAAACTCTGCTACGCTGCCTAGAGTGTAAGAGAACAATCCGCTCATCATAGAACTGTGTTAAGATTAACTAGATTAACACCTACTTTAAGCCTATATGATATCCTCTGGTCGCCTGTAACAGGCAGATCTAGTTACAACAAATACCTGTCGTTAATGAAATGTTATCATTTTTTTTTCTTAAACTACTGGAGCTGAAATATAAGAGGGGCCTGTAGCAGGTTTGAGCGAGGTTCCTTCTGTACCTCCTCTCTCTCTATCCTGACCATTTCTATGTTTTGATTCTGAACTGTGTTTTATGTGTATCTGGCCCGTTCAGGACTCGCGGTCCGCTTCCAGGAGTGTGAGCCCAAGGGGTTCTGGGAAGTCTGCCAGCCGCTCCCCGGCCCATTCCCCAGCCCGCTCCAAAGATGGCTCCAGACACTCCAGGTCTAAGTCCCACTCCCGATCCCGCTCCAAGTCCAGGTAAGAACCCCAGCTCCAAGGAGGCTTTGGGTTTTGTGGTGACACTTTTAGGAGCTGCTGGGTAGCATAGTGTGTATTTTTGTTCAGGTCCACATAGAGCTTGTGTTGTTTTTGTGTTATGGCTTTATTTGTGTTTTTGTTTCCAAACTCTTTTTAAATCAGGGACCATCAACTAGATTCTGCCGTGGGCTGATTTCTTAGTTTTTTTTGTTGAGCGGATGGTCAGGGGACCGGCACATAATTACAAATCATTTATAGACTGCAAATTTGCCGCAAGAAGTCCAAACAAACGATCACGTATACCTCTCTATTATGTGTGGGAATACTTTGGAACAGATTTCCAAAATTATAATCACTTGGAGCTGATCTGCTGGTGTTTTTACAGTCTTATGTTGAATAAAAAATTAGAATAACAAACACTTTTATTTTTACTTGGGGTGGCCAAATAAAATCAGCCGCCAGTTAGAAACCCTGCTTTAAATGTTCTTAACATGTCTTTTTATTTTCCCCAGGTCTCGTTCCCACAGAAGCTCCCGCAGGCATTATTCCCGCTCTCGCTCCCGTTCCCACCGCCGCCGTTCCCGTAGCCGTTCCCGAAGCGGGGAATACCGCCGTCGTCGGAGCCACAGCCACTCCCCCATGTCCAACCGCCGCAGGCACATTGGCAACCGGGTACATACACACATACACACACCTCTGGAGACGAGACTCTCTGAGGCAAACCCCACACACAACCTCTATCCTTCTCACAATCCTCCTCTATAGGCCAACCCGGACCCGAACTGCTGCCTGGGTGTGTTTGGTCTGAGCCTGTACACCACAGAGAGAGACCTGAGAGACGTGTTCTCCAAGTACGGCCCCCTGGCTGACGTCAGCATTGTCTACGACCAGCAGTCACGACGCTCCCGCGGCTTCGCCTTCGTCTACTTTGAAGTCCGAGAGGACGCCAATGAGGTAGGAAGGCAGGGAGGGAGGGGTTATTGCAGGGGAAGAACAGAGAAGAATCAGAACGTTTGAGTGAGCATGGTGTTGAAGGGGAATACTCTTCTCTAAACATCTTTGTCCCACTCCTCCACCCCCCCTCTGTGTTTCAGGCTAAGGAGAGAGCTAATGGAATGGAGTTGGATGGACGGAGGATCAGGGTCGATTTCTCCATCACCAAACGACCACACACTCCTACCCCTGGGATATATATGGGACGGCCCACATAGTGAGTGACCGTCTTTCTTAGACTCACGCATCTGGGATGGCCCACGTGATGCACACACGTTATATATTCAGTGAATCCTCTAACCGTATGTGTTTTCCAGTGGTGGCGGCGGCGGCAGCAGCAGCAGCGGAGGCGGTGGTGGTGGTGGAGGAGGAGGAGGAAGTGGCGGCCCCAGCTCAAGCTCGTCTCGCCGTAGCTCGAAGGATTACGATCGTGGCGGTGACCGTGGTTACGACAGAGGCTATGACCGTGGCTACGATCGCTATGACGACCGAGAGTGCTACAGGTCCTACAGGTGAGACACCTGGCCTGGATCTTATAGTTAGTGGTTGCTAAGCAGGACTGGGCAGTTGGTTGGTGGATGCTTATTGTGTGTTGTCTCTCCAGACGCAGGTCTCCGTCCCCGTACTACAGCCGAGGGGCCTACCGGTCTCGCTCCCGCTCGCGGTCTTACTCCCCACGTAAGTCAACCAGACTTAGCCCCGCTTAACATGGTTAACTTGACGGCTAATATACTAGTGACGCAGCGGCGGGGCCTCAATGTCTAAATGTCTCCCTCCTGTCTCCACAGGCCACTACTGAGCAGAGGGAGAAGAGGAGCAAGATGATACTTTTTGTGGGTTAGGGCCAGGGGGGGTGGATGTGGAGTTAGGGCCAATGGTGGGGTGCATATCTGGGGAAGTTAGGGAAATGGTAAAGTATGTCATTGTGAACTTGATAAACAGTCATATTTTTTGTTTATTTTAGTTACATTTATTCAGTAGGTGGATTTCTGTACATGAGCTTCTTTCTGTCAGTCTTGCCCGTTGTGTTTAGAGAAGCTGTCGATTTGTTAATCCAGGGTTCTCCCCAGGATTTTTTTAAAATGGTGGTGCTGCTGAGTACAGCGAACACCTGTAATTCCCATTTCCTGCAATCAAGAGCACATTTCGGTAGGGTTCAATTTTACATAGTGGCGCAGCCAGTCCACAAGGTGGCGCAGCACCCCTCTTACATTCTTTGGGGAGAACCCTGTTTAATCCATCTGATCTGTATTTTGTATCACCAGGCTCCTTTTTACTGGGTAGATGTGTTGAAGTACATTGATATTTAGTGCACGATAGGCTCTAGGGGAGAGGGCCCAAGGTAAATGCAGCTCTAGGATCTGATTACCTTACCCCCAATTCTAACCTTTTAGGTTGATTAAAAAATATCTCACCCTTTATCAGTGGTTAGGGGGCAACTTCTTCCTCCTGTATGTTCGGGAGAAGAGCCAAGAGCTAGAAGCTCTACCCTATTCAATGCTGTGTGTATGGGTGTACCATGATTTTAAGTCTGCAGTATTCCAAGCAATAATAAAACTGCATCTTTTCAAGTTGTCCATCAATACTTTCTTAATGTATCCTGTACTTGGTGTGTGGCAAACTGGTGAAAATTGTGAGGCTATAGGAATTGGTAAACCTTACAACAGAGAAGGGTCTTGTTACAAACATAAACAATTAAAAGGCTAAGATAAATGTTAAGGATGATGGTATTATATTTATGGCCCACATGTCCACAGGACCCCAGCATAGGAAAAAGGGAGGTATTGAGATCATTGATCTTATTTTTCTTATTCAACAATGACCATGTTTGCATTGCATCCCATTATTATAAAAGTGATATGACATAGGCAGGTAACCCCAACAACAACTTCTCCCCGGGCGCTGATGACGTGAAGGCAGCCACCAGCACCTCTGATTGAGGGGTCGGGTTAAATGCTGAAGACGTTTCAGTTGAATGCATTCAGTTGTGAAACTGACTAGTTATCACCTTCCTCAAGGAAGAGCTGCCTTTGTTCTAATGTAATTGGTTGGATGAACGTTTGCTCAGTAGGTGCTTACAGTGACTGGGTCCAGGATGTCTACAAGATGTCTAAACTAATTAAACAGCAATAGTGGAGTTTAAGATCAACATTTTTAATTGGTGTATTTGAGGTTTAAAAAGGCTTCTGAAGTTTAATTTCCACTTTGAAATGTCAGACTTGATAAAATGTATCCAACCCTACAAAAATGTCTTAATTTTAATTCACATTTCCTGTTACTGCAGGATTACTTTCCTGCTGTAGCAAACTGTCAAATTTAAATCCTTCATCTGTACTGACAGGGCCATTTTAGTGTATACGACTTGAGTGCCAATTCCGTCAAGAACAGAGCTGCCCCCAGATGCAAAATGTGTACACCCAGAATCAGGTTGCCACACAGCGGGTTACTGATTTCTTCCTAACAATCAGTGGGCAAAGCTTAGTGATTGGTGTATAGATGGGTAAAATCAAGAAACCTCTCTGTGGAAGTAGGATGCAGGTGAATGGAGGACATAGACCTTTCCATGTGGTTGGTCCCTGGTTCAAATCCTGGTGGGGAGGGTGTTCTAAAGCCTGGATTAAATTCATAGTGCAGCACACTGGACAGCCAACAATGCAGCTATTACAGGCATTTTCCCCAATGTTTGTATATATTGAATTCAGTGGAAGTACTGCACATGTCTGCTCAATCATAAAAAACCTTCAAGTCAACTTTGACTAGCTGCTCTACAGCGCTCATTTGGATTGAATCGTTGCCTAAAAGGCCTGGTTTCAATCCAATGCCTGTTATAGAGCAGTGCATTACGCTTCGAACACACCGACTGTCATTGCGTTTTGATACACCAGAAGTACATTCATTTCCAATGGAACGCTCTGCGTTTGCCTTTCAGCATTGCGTTGCAGAAGGCAGTTGCAGTGCGTTCTGTGTGGTGCATACGTTGGATTTATTTAACGTATGCATCAAATTTGTATGCATAGACTTGACAAAAAGTAGCAAAATGTGACTTAATTTTTGTTGCACACATATCCAGTAAAAAAATGTGGGATAACAAGATTGACTAGAATTTCTTTACATGTTTTATTCATTTATTTTCCAAGCATTATTTATTCGATGACATCCATAAATTAATTGTGAGAGCCTATAATATAATTTCCCTCCAAAATGCAGTTTTGTAGCGAAATGCAATAATAAATAGTCTAGTGGGCAGAGTAGGCTCTTTTAACAATGAGACCAACGTTGAGGAAGGTGGTCTTGATCACGCTGTTGGGCCGGGAAAGCGCAGGTCTGTGTGGGTCCAGAGATGGTTAGTCCCGAAAGCAGGCAGGAGAGTTCCACCGTTTAATTCAAGAGTTTAGACTGTTTGGAGAGGAATTCCGAAGTAACTTTCGTCTGGACCGAAGCCAGTTCGATCACCTGCTCCAGGTGGTTGGAGCCAGGCAGTGTTGCCAACTCCACAGTAAGGAAAGTAGCTATTGGCTGTCCTAAAAGTTACTAAATGACGTCATCTCTCAATTTGCATAATTGACCATGTGCATGTATTTGTGATGGATGCTGTAGGAGAGAGGAATAACGTCGTGGGAGAGACAAAGGGTGAGTAAAAAACACCCTAAATATGTTTATGTTTGATGATGATTACAATATAATTAATAGAGCATAATAAACAGTAATGAGGTAGCTATAGGAGTAGATATAATACGTGGGTGGAATTCAAGTTAGACACAATATTGATCATTATTTTGAATTATATTTCAGATTCTTGGCGACAGGGGACTCCTACAGGACCATGGGATTCAGCTTCCGAGTTGGACGGTCCACGGTGGCAGGCATTGTCCCCTCTGTGGCACAAGCCATTTGGGACTGTCTGGTTGGTGTATACATGCCTGTCCCCGAGGAAGACTGGAGGGCCATTGCTGCCGAGTTCCCGGAGAGGTGGAATTTCCCCAACTGTCTTGGCTCCATTGACGGGAAACATGTAGTAATCCAGGCTCCACCATGCTCAGGTTTGCAATTCTACAACTACAAGGGTACATATTCAGTTGTACTCTTGGCTGTAGTAGATGCCATCTACTGTTTCCGTGTTGTCGATGTTGGTGCTTACGGCAAGGGAAGTGATGGCGGGACCCTCCGGGACTCTGCCTTCGGCCAGGCACTTCAGGATGGCACCCTGGATATTCCACCACCTGCATCACTCCCTGTGGCTGAAGACCTGGGACCTGTTCCCCACGTCTTTGTCAGCGAAGAGGCCTTCCCTTTGAGACCCAACCTCATGAGGCCCTACGCTGGACCCCAGCTGCCATTGCCAAAGCCTGTAAGGATCTTTAACAAACGACTGTCCAGGGCAAGGTTAGTTGTTGAATGCTTTGCGATCCTGGAAGCCCGGTGGAGAATGTATCGGAGAGTGCTTGGTCTCAGCCCCTCAAATGTTGATGCCTGCATGAAGGCCACGTGTTCTCCACAACTACCTGTGGAGGTCATTCCAGGAGCCAATCCGGATGGCAACGGGCACGCCAAATGGTCACCTACCTGATGTCACCAGGGCAGGTGCCAACAACGCCCCCAGACAGGCACTCCAGGTGAGGGAGAAGCTGACCACCTACTTCTCATAGCCAGCAGGTGAAGTCCCATGGCAGTATGCCGTGGAGTGAAACAGCTCTTTTAAGAACCATCCATTGTTGTCCATAAAATTGCATTTTTCCCCAGATTACTTTGTGTATCATTGTCTCTCTTCATTTGGAAGTTATATTGAAGTGACATTTGGGAGTAAAGAACACACCTTAACCCCTTCCTTCTCCCATTAACATCAGTATTATACACACCTGGCATGGTACATCAGGTGAGCGGGAGCACTAATTAAGGTTATACAACATACAGTTAGTATGATAACAAAGGGAAAAGTTAACCTAGGGTCCATACAAATAGTACAGTTTACCACAATATTCACTGGTCTTACAAAATACAGGTAGGAAGAGAATGTGTTTTTACTTTCATCTTGTCTTAGATCTGCAAAGGTGTAGGGAAGAAATAAGCAGATTATGTCTAAATGATATATTAATAAACAAATGAAACTGACTATGAAAATGTTATAATTTAATAAGTATTCAAGTACAGGAAAAACCATGACAGGTTTGTGTGTTGTAAAAATGTTAAAAACAAAACTATTGAAAGAGGTGTGTGTATGTGCGTGTAAAAAAATACAAAAAAATAAATGTGTAGCCTGTAATCTGTGAGGTTCATAATAATCTCAGGTGGTCCGAGATCCAGGGGTGATTCCTCCATTTCATCATCTTCCATGGCTGCACCGGTGGTGGTCATACTTGTGGATGATGTAGACGTTGTAGAGGGTCTCGCTGCATCGGTGGTGGTCATACTTGTGGATGATGTAGACGTTGTAGAGGGTCTCGCTGCACCGGTGGTGGTCATACTTGTGGATGATGTAGACGTTGTAGAGGGTCTCGCTGCACCGGTGGTGGTCATACTTGTGGATGATGTAGACGTTGTAGAGGGTCTCACTGCACCGGTGGGGACAACACTTGTGGATGACGTAGTAGAGGGTCTGGCTGTAAAATTGCCACTCGTTGCCCTAAGCACAATAAATGGATCCAGAAAAGAATGTGGCAGAAGCGACAAGGCTGCTGCCTGAAGCTGCTGACCCAGACCTCTTCTTCTCTTTCTCTGCCCTTCTCTCTCTCTGATACCTGTCCCTGAGTCCACTCCACTTCCCGCTAGTCTTCTTCTACATAGACATGAACACGATAAGCCAAACCATTACCTAGCATAACTATAGTTATTAGATGGCTATCATGGACATGTCACCTACTGTACACACAGACAGACACACATCTGACCCAATTATCAGTGGTACAGTAGCATCTACCATTTCTATTACTATTTATCTGACATACACACTCACACTATTTCAAACATGATTATTTGGGAAAGTTATCAGGGGTAGTAACTAGCATAATTTATATAACTATTTATTTCACACACATACCTCATTGGCTTGGTTAGCAAGCTAGGTTAGCTAGCTATCTAGCCACATCTAGCACAAGCTCACTACTAAACTGACCTGGAAATCCACTATTGTGGACACTTGTCTCCAAGCAGCATTTTTGTGTGTTTATGTCCCTGTAGCTGTCAGCAGTTGTGTCAAAAAGACGCGGTTTTGAGGATACTGCGAAAAAAATGATCTCCTCCATGTGTGCAACCGCATGCTACCATCTGCAAAAGATACCTGCATCAGTATAGTTGCCTAGCTGCGCAAAATGTTATGCAGCAGTGATGCAATCGATGTATTCGAAGCGTTAGAACAGACTTTTAGGTAGTTTACGCTTGACCCGACATGGGCAGTGTTTACACTGAACACAATCTCCACAAACGTCAGGAACAATGCCTGTAAAAGGTGCATTGTTGGTTGTCCTGTGTGCTGCTCTTCTGTGTAACACACCTTGAATACTTGCCTATCTGTTTTCTAGCAGTTGTCAGTGGGGTGGAACTTATACCTCGATCACACCGACAGCATCATTGCATTTTGGTACAACAGAAGTACATTCATTTCCAATGGAACGCTTTGTTTGCCTTGCCTCATTGCTTTGCAGTGCGTTCTGTGTGGGGCATACGTTGCATTTATCGAACGTTGGCATCAAACTGTATGCTTAGAACTGCTTGACAGAAATGGTAGCAGAAGGTGAATGTTGAGGTTTTGTTGCACACATATCCAGATCATGCTGCGGACAAATGACACTAGGTGTGATCTATCTGTTAGAGCAGCAGGTGCCGCCTCGATCAGACGACAGTAACATTCCATTAATGCTGCTTAATAAATTCTGCAGTCAAGCATGTTTACTGAATGTGCGCAACAAAAGTTCACAATTCACCTTTTGCTAATATATCTGTCAAGTCTATGCATACAATTTGATGCTTACGTTGGATACACACCACACAGAACGCACCGCTGCAAACACAGCATTCCATTTGAAATGAATGTACTTCTGTACCAATGACACTGTCGGTCTGATCATTGCGCAAAATGGTACGCAAACAGCATTTTTTTGTGTTCATGTCCCTGTAGCTGTCAGCAGTTGTGTCATCTGGATACCATTTCTGTCAAGCTTCCACGCATACAATGATGCATACGTTCGATAAATCCAACATTTGCACCACACAGAATGCTGATAGGCAAACGCAGCGTTCCATTGGAAATTAATGTACTTCTGGTGTACCAAAACACATGATTTCCTGTCACATCTTGTGGCCTTGTTTATGTGCTGCTGTGCGGTTTGTTGCTAACATTACTTTGCTACCTGCCAACTTTACGGTTTTTACTTTTTAATAATAGTTCCATATTTTATTCCCCCCCGCTCAACTTTTTTCATTAAACTCTTTCACCCCGGACTCTTTATCTGGACATGGTTCTACAGGACTATCGGACCACCATTTTATTACGTTTGCAATTGTAACAAATAATCTGCTCAGGCCCCAACCAAGGATCATCAAAAGCCGTGCTATAAATTCTCGGACAACCCAAAGATTCCTAGATGCCCTTCCAGACTCCTTCCACCTAACCACCTAACTGAGGAACTCAATTTATCCTTGGGTAATACCCTAGATCAGATATTCCCAACTGGGGTATGCATACCCCCAATGCCTTCGGGGGTACGTCAAATAAAAATGTGATTCACATTTTCAACCAGTCCATTTATATTTTCCAACTGGGCTATACATTTAGATGGTTTTTTTCTCTCTCACCTGAGTCGCCTCATTTCACTGCCAAAAATTAAATTAAACCATCTAGTGTACAGCGAAATAACAACACAATGTCAAATACAGGTAGTCTAGTCAAATAATTAACATCCAATCACATTAACCGTTACTCTCTCGCGGGAATTCCACTAACGGTCGGTATGTAGCCAAATGTAGCTGCTGCTCATGTTGGTATCTGTACTGATGGCACAAAAGTCATGACAGGGAGACATAGTGGAGTGGTAACACACGTGCAAACGGTTGCTCCCGTAGCTACTTGCGTACACTGCAGCATCCTCTGAGAGGCTCTTGCTGCCAAGGGAATGCCTGACAGCTTGAAAGATGTTTTGGACACTACAGTGAAAATGGTTAACATTGTTAAAGCAAGGCCCCTGAACTCTTGTGCATTTTCTGCACTATGCAATGATATGGGCAGCGATCATGTAACGCTTTTACAACATACAGAAGTGCGCTGGTTATCAAGGGGCAATGTATTGACACATTATTATTTTTTTATTGAGAGACGAGATTAAAGTTTTCACTTGTCTGACCGCTTGCATGATGATGAGTTTCTCACACGACTGGCCTATCTGGGTGATGTTTTTTCTCGCCTGAATGATCTGAATCTAGGATTATAGGGACTCTCCGCAACTATATTGTGTTTTTTTGTTTGTTTATATGCGTTGTTTGTAACATATTTATTTACTCTTTTTGTACATAAAGTTTCCGCAAACGTCTCTTATGACCGAAAATAACTTCTAGACATCAGGACTGCGATTACTCACCACGGACTAGCAGAATTGTTTTTCTACTTTCACGAAGCTGACGAGCCCGAGGCAGAAGATATTTGGCTCCCGTGGGAACAGGCCCCGACCCCAGTGATCTGCATGAAGAGGAGGCGGAAAAAGAGAGGCCGGAGGGCGGGCTGCTTTCTGAGAAGTCGGAGGCGATTGAATAAACCCCCACCTCCCTCAATTCTGCTAGCAAACATGCAATCTTTGGATAATAAAAGGGACAAGTTATTGGGAAGATTAAACTACCAACGGGACATTAAAAACTGATGCATACAAAGCTCTCCCTCGCTTGACAATCTGACCATAATTTCATCCTCCTGATTCCTGCTTACAAGCAAAAATGAAAGCAAGAAGCACCAGTGACTAGATCAATAAAAAAGTGGTCAGATGAAGAAGATGCTAAGCTACATGACTGTTTTTGCTAGCACAGTGTTAGCACAGTGTCATGACGTTGGCCTGTGGGTAAAGGTTAATGCAACCCTAACCCTAATTTTAGCTTCGAAATGAGAGAATTGGGTTTTCATAAGGTTAGAGCTCTGCTCAATCAGTGGCCCACCCCTGTGAAGAGACATTGGGTTTTCATAAGGTTAGAGCTCTGCTCAATCAGTGGCCCACCCCTGTGAAGAGACATTGGTTATAAACTATGAAACACACCCTTCTCTCCCTCCACTATATAAGCCATTGAAGAAAATGTAACTATCTGTTCCGAGGACGATAGGACTAACATGTCAACTACAGAACTAAGCCAATCTCAGCATGAGCTTTGGTTGTGAATGGTATGAACTTTGAACTCTTATTCACTAAAGAAGTGAGACATCCTAGACATTGAGTTAGCAACAGCAGCTGTAAACGTGGGCTAGGAAAGGACGGACGACGTATCCAGTCTAACACACAACAAAATTACTACAACATATCCAATTTACCACCAGAGACATTCTTTCAAGGACAGGAAGATCTCTGTTGGCCAACACCGCCAGCATCTATGTCCAACCTACAGAAGCGCAGCTCAGAGTAAATATTTATTGCATTTTCCTTTTCCAAATGGGCGGTAATTTAGAATGCATAAGATACTGTATTTACGATAGCACAGCTTCTCCCTTTGTTCCTCAGTCTTCCCGCTCTTTCACTCAAACCCAACCCCCTCCCTTTGTGTAACCAGCCGTCATGTCGGCTCAATCCACCAGGGACTTTTTCTGTATGACATAATTTGCATTCTGTGTACATGTAATTCTGTGTGATTAGTTAGGTATTTAGTAAATAAATAATTAAAAACAATTTTGTATTGCTGATTCAACTTGTTAGCCAGGGTTCGTGATGAGACTGAAATAAGGTGACGATTGATATTGACTGCTATTGATGTAAAATATTACTAGGTCTTTCAGAGTTTATTCGGAAGATAACAGCTCTATAAACACTATTTCGTGGTGCCCCGACTTTCTAGTTAATTACATTTACATGATTAGCTCAATCAGGTAATATTGATTACAGAGAAAGGATTTTATAGAATAACATGTACACCACATCTGTCATTGGCTGTAAGTGCATCAATGATGTTGTCCCCAAAGTGACCGCATGTACATACCCCAACCAGAAGCCATGGATTACAAGCAGAATCCGCACTGAGCTAAAGGTTAGAGCTGCTGCTTCAAGGAGCAGGACTCTAACCCGGAAGCTTATAAGAAATCCCGCTATGCCCTCCGACGAACCATCAAACAGGCAAAGCGTCAATACAGGACTAAAATCGAATCACTCTACACCAGCTCTGACGCTCGTCGGATGTGGCAGGGCCTGCAAACCATTACAGACTACAAAGGGAAGCACAGCCGAGAGCTGCCCAGTGACACAAGCCTACCGGACGAGCTAAACTACTCCCATGCTTGCTTCGAGGCAAATAACACTGAAACATGCATGAGCGCCCCAGCTGTACCGGAAGACTGCGTGATCACGCTCTCCACAGCCGATGTGAGTAAGACCTTTAGACGGTCAACATTCACAAGGCCGCAGGGCCAGATGGATTACCAGGACATGTACTGCGAGCATGCGCTGACCAACTAGCAAGTGTCTTCACTGACATTTTCAACCTCTCCCTGTCCGAGTCTGTAATACCAACATGTTTTAAGCAGACCACCATAGTGCCTGTGGCCAAGAACACTAAGGTAACCTGCCTAAATGACTACCGACCCGTAGCACTCACGTCTGTAGCCATGAAGTGCTTTGACAGGCTGGTCATGGCTCACATCAACACCATCATCCCAGAAACCCTAGACCCACTCCAATTTGCATACAACCCCAACAGATCCACAGATGATGCAGTCTCTATTGCACTCCACACTGCCCTTTCCCACCTAGACAAAATTAACACCTACTGGAGAATGCTATTCATTGACTACGGCTCAGTGTTCAACACCAAGGACCCTGGGACTAAACACCTCCCTCTGCAACTGGATCCTGGACTTCCTGACAGGCCGCCCCCAGGTGGTAAGAGTAGGTAACAAAACATCCGCAATGCTGATCCTCAACACAGGGGCCCCCCTGTTCACTCATGACTGCACAGCCAGGCACGACTCCAACACCATCATTAAATTTGCTGATGACACAACAGTGGTATGCCTGATCACTGACAACAATGAGACAGCCTATAGGGAGGAGGTCAGAGACCTGGCCAGGTGGTGCCAGGACAACAACCTCTCCCGCAACGTGATCAAGACAAAGGAGATGATTGTGGACTACAGGAAAAAGAGGACCAAGCACACCCACATTCTCATCAACGGGGCTGCAGTGGAGCAGGTTGAGAGCTTCAAGTTCCTTGGTGTCCACATTACTAACAAACTAACATGGTCCAAGCACATCATGACAGTCGTGAAGCAGGCACGACAAAACATATTCCCCCTTGGGAGACTGAAAAGGTTTGGCATGGGTCCTCAGATCCTCAAAAGGTTCTACAGCTGCACAATCGAAAGCATCCTGACTGGCTGCATCACTCACTGGTATGGCAACTGCTCAGCCTCCGACCACAAGGCACTACAGAGGGTAGTGCGAATGGCCCAGTACATCACTGGGGCCAAGCTTCCTGTCATCCAGGACCTCATCCAGGACCTCTATACCAGGCGGTGTCAGAGGAAGGCCCTAATAATTGCCAAGGACTCCAGCCACGCTAGTCATAGTCTGTTCTCTCTGCTACCACACGGCAAGCGGTACCGGAGCGCCAAGACTAGGTCCAAGAGGCTTCTAAACAGCTTCTACCCCAAAGTCATAAGACTCCTGAACATCTAGTCAAATGGCTACCCAGACTATTCGCATTTCCCCACCGCCACTCTCTGTTGTCATCTATGTATAGACACTTTAATTAACTCTACCTACATGTACATACTACCTCAACTAACCGGTGCCCCCGCACATTGACTCTGTACTGGCACCCCCTTGTATATATTACATTTTTTACTGCTGCTCTTTAATTACTTCTTACATTTATCTCTTATTCTTATCTGTATTTTTTGAAACTGCACTGTTGGTTAGGGGCTCGTAAGTAAGCATTTCACTGTTGTATTTGGTGCATGTGACTAATAAAATTTGATTTGATATATATAAAGTGTGGGGCAAAATTGAGGCTATGATTAGGAAGTTAGAGCTCTTCTCTTCTCTTACAAAAAACAACATTTGAGAGTTTGCTAACCCTGGTGCTAGAGGGGGTACGCAGCTGGAGGTTGAATGTTTAAAGGGTTACGAGACTACAAAAAGTTTGTCACGGGATACTAGGAGTGGTGGGTTGGAATCAGGCGCAGAGAGCAGGGTTCAGTATATCGTGAATTTATTCTCCGGCAAACAAACGGTCACGCCAACACACAGGGTGCATAGAATAGACCAGCCCAAACACAGGACAAAACAGTCCGGAGAATACACACATGAAAACCACAATCCAACAGTGTAACAAAAACAATCCCGCACAAAACAAGGGCGGGACAACCTACTATATATAGGGAAGCTAATTAAACTAAAATACACACAGGTGAAACTAATAAGACAAAACCAACAGACAAACGAAAAAGGGATCGGGAGCGGCAGGGGAGGCGGGGAAGCCAACTTCGGCGGAAGTCGTGACAAAGTTTAGGAACCACTGCCCTAGATGCAGTCGCACCCCTAAAAA
Source organism: Oncorhynchus kisutch (assembly GCF_002021735.2). NCBI lineage: Eukaryota > Metazoa > Chordata > Actinopteri > Salmoniformes > Salmonidae > Oncorhynchus > Oncorhynchus kisutch. Next base: position 45,657,662 of record NC_034189.2, on the reverse strand, counting down.
CAAAAAACATTTTTCATAAGAAACTAGCTCTCTGGTATAAAGAAAATACCAGAGCCCTGAAGCAAGCTTCCAGAAAATTGGAACGGAAATGGCGCCACCCCAAAACTGGAAGTCTTCCGACTAACTTGGAAAGACAGTACCGAAGAGCCGTCACTGCTACTCGATCATCCTATTTTTCCAACTTAATTGGGGAGAATAAAAACAATCCAAAATGTATTTTGATACTATCGCAAAGCTAACTAAAAAGCAGCATTCCCCAAGAGAGGATGGCGGATGGCTTTCACTTCAGCAGTGATAAATTAATTAATGAACTTCTTTGACGAAAAGATCATGATCATTAGAAAGTAAATTACGGACTCTTTAAATCTGCGTATTTCTCCAAAGCTCAGTTGTCCTGAGTCTGCACAACCTGCCAGGACCTAGGATCAAGGGAGACACAGAATGTTTTTAATACTATATCTCTTGACACATTGATGAAAATAGTCATGGCCTCTAAACCTTCAAGCTGCATACTGGACCCTATTCCAACTAAACTACTGAAAGAGCTGCTTCCTGTGCTTGGCCCTCCTATCTTGAACAAAATAAACGGCTCCCTATCCACCGGATGTGTACCAAATTCACCAAAAGTGGCAGTATTTTTTAAACTATCGGCCGATATCGAATCTCCCATTCCTCTCAAAATGTTTTGAAAAAGTTGCTGCGCGGCAACTCACTGCCTTCCTGAAGACAAACAATGTATACGAAACGCTTCAGTCTGGTTTTAGACCCCATCATAGCACTGAGACTGCACTCGTGAAGGTGGTAAATGACCTTTAATTGGCGTCAAACCAAGGCTCTGCATCTGTCCTCGTGCTCCTAGACCTTAGTGCTGCTTTTGATACCATCGATCACCACATTCTTTTGGAGAGATTGGGAAACCCACATTGGTCTACACAGACTAGTTCTGGCCTGGTTTAGATCTTATCTGTCGGGAAGATATCAGTTTGTCTCTGTGTATGGTTTGTCCGATGAAAAAACAACTGTAAATTTCGGTGCTCCGCAAGGTTCCGTTTTAAGGCCACTATAGTTTTCACTATATATTTTACCTCTTGGTGATGTCATTCAGAAACGTAATGTTAACATTCACTGGTATGTGGACGATACACAGCTGTACATTTTGATGAAACATGGTGAAGCCCCAAAATTGCCCTCCTTGGAAGCCTGTGTTTCAGACATAAGGTAGTGGCGGCGAATGTTTTACTTTTAAACTCAGACAAAACAGAGATGTTAGTTCTAGGTCCCAAGAAACAAAGAGATCTTCTGTTGGATCTGACAATTGATCTTCATGGTTGTACAATCATCTCAAATAAAACTGTGAAGGACCATGGCGTTACTCTGGACCCTGATCTCTCTTTTGTCGAACATATCAAGACTGTTTCAAGGACAGCATTGCAAAAACTACGTAACATTGCAAAAACCCAGAAACGTTCTGTCCAAAAATAATACAGAAAAATGAATCCATGCTTTTGTCACTTCTAGATTAGACTATTGCAATGCTCTACTTTCCTGCTACCCGGATAAAGCACTGTGCTAAACACAGCTGCTAGAATCTTGACTAGAACCCAAAAAATGTGATCATATTACTCCAGTGCTAGCCTCTCTACAATGGCTTCCTGTTAAGGCAAGGGCTGATTTCAAAGTTTTACTGCTAACCTACAAAGCATTACATGGGCTTGCTCCTACCCATCTTTCCGATTTGGTCTTGCCGTACATACCTACACGTACGCTACGGTCACAAGACACAGGCCTCCTTATTGTCCCTAGAATGTCTAAACAAACAGCTGGAGGTAGGGCTTTCTCCTATAGAGCTCCATTTTTATGGAATGGTCTGCCTATCCACGTGAGAGACGCAGACTCGGTCTCAACCTTTAAGTCTTTATTTAAGACTCATCTCTTCAGTAGATCCTATGATTGAGTGTAGTCTGACCCAGGGGTGTGTAGATGAACGGAAAGGTACTGGAGCGACGATCCGTCCTTGCTGTCTATGCCTAGCCGGTTCCCCTCTCTCCACTGGAATTCTCGGCATCTAACCCTATTATAGGGGCTGAGTCACTGGCTTACTGGTACTCTTCCATGCCGTCCCTAAGAGGTGTGCGTCACTTGAATGGGTTGAGTCACTGACATGATCTTCCTGTCTAGGTTGACGCCACCCTCGGGTTCGTGCTGTGGGGGAGATCTTTGTAAGCTATACTCAGCCTTGTCTCAGGGTAGTAAGTGGTTTGGGGGCTGTGCCTTGGCAAAGTGGGTGGGGTTATATCCTGCCTGATTGGCCGGGTCTAGAGGTATCGTCGGACGGGGCCTCAGTGTCTCCCGACCCCTCCTGTCTCAGCCTCCAGTAATTATGCTGCAATAGTTTATGTGTCGGGGGGCTAGGGTCAGTCTGTTATACCTGGAGTATTTCCCCTGTCTTATCCAGTGTCCCATGCGAATTTAAGTATGCTCCCTCTAATTCTTTCTCTCTGTGGATCTGAGCCCTAGGACCATTCCTCAGGACTACCTGGCCTGATGACTCCTTGCTGTCCCCAGTCCACCTGGTCGTGCTGCTGCTCCAGTTTCAACTGTTCTGCCTGCGGCTATGGAACCCTGACCTGTTCACCGGACGTGCTACCTCGTCACGGACCTGCTGTTTTCGACTCTCTCTCTACCGCACCTGCTGTCTCAAACTCTGAATGATCGGCTATGAAAAGTCAACTGACATTTACTCCCAAGGTGCTGACCAGTTGCACCCTCTACAAACACATTATTTGACCCTACTGGTCATCTATGAACATTTGAACATCTTGGCCATGTGCTGTTATAATCTCCACCCAGCACAGGCAGAAGAGGACTGGCCACCCCTCAGAACCTGGTTCCTTTCTAGGTTCCTGCCTTTCTATGGAGTTTTTCCTAGCTATGGTGCTTGCTGTTTTGGGTTTTAGGCTGGGTTTCTGTATAGCACTTTGTGACAATGGCTGATGTAAAAAGGGGCTTTATAAATACATTTGATTGCTTGATGATGCTGTAGGTGTTATTGAAGGTGAGAGTCAAATATTAGAAAAGGCTTTTACACCTAGATCACACCTACAGCGTCATTGCCCAAAATGGTACGCAGCATCATCTGGATGTGTGCAACCAAAAGGTCAACATTTACCTTCTCGATTTCAACTGTTGTTTTCCAACCTTACCCAATATACACTTCACTTATCACATTTCTAATCTACAAAAATTTGAAATGACTAACCGATTGAATAGCTTTAAATATGTGAAAAAAACAAGGTTGTCCCTACCCTTGATGGCACCTTGGACTAGCTCCAGGGATATGGACCAGGCTACTGGTTCTAATGTTGTTGATGCCTGAGGGTTGAATCTCACTGTGGTTGTTTTTCTAGTTTCAAATATGTTTTATTATGAAGCATTGGTATCCATGTATACAATTGTACTGTTTATTCTGAGCTTCATTTTTACATAAGACAACAGCAATATACACACAATTATCACAAGTATTACCACGCAATATTATTGCAAGAATGTATACATCAAAAACAGTATGAAAGGAAAAGCCTTGAGTCAAAATAAACGCTGTGGTTGTTTTCTAACGATTTATTTTCTAGTTTAAAGATTAGTGGGCAAATCTGTTTTGGTTCACAGTCTTTGCTTTTAGTCAAATTAAATTTGTAAGTGTAATGAAAACAAATACCCTGAAATTAGCATGGATACTATGACTGCAGGAATAACCTTTGTACAAAACACATACATTTTTATTACATTGTACATATTATATTGTCAACAACCACAGAAGTACAACCAGAACAACTAAATACAAAATGGAATAAGACTAACAAATACACTAAATCCACAGTGGACACAATGACAAAAAACACAAGAAGGTTGCTGGGATTATGTACATATCAAATGAACAAGGTGGAGAAGACAATTGCTAAGACAAAGGCCTGGTATGTACAATTACAGTAAAACTAATACAGAAGACGAGGCAGACTATTCCCCACCCATTAAGTTAGGGTTATACCCTTTCACAAAAAAAAAAATTCTTCCTGAGACGTCATGTTGTGAAGTTGGTTATTTTGATAAGTAACATGCGTCTACCTACCTATCCATCCTCTTCGGCAGATTTAACATCTAATGGAGCACATTTGGCCGCTACCTCAGCCAGGCACTCCAGGCTTTTCCGGGTGTGACTACATATGTCTGCCGGTATCCTCCTGTTAACAACTATTCTGATCACTCGTGCGGGTTGTTTGTTTGTGTCGCCTATTTCAGGTGTTGCAGCAGGTTCAGGGTCCTGGTTTGTGTCGTGTACTTGAAGCATTGAAACAGATTCTTTTGCCCTCATCCTAGTGTCAACTATTCTTATTACCCGGGTCTGAAAGTCACTCATTTTGTACCTTTTAGCAAGTTCCTTGTCTGTGCAGCTTCTTTTGGGCACGGAAGCGGTTTCCTTGTCTGTGTTGGTTACTTGAATGTGTTCCTTTATCGTTTCCATTATCTGAGACGTTTGAGCAAGTTCTGCTTTTGTTTCATTTGCTTGAGGCCTTCGAACAGGTTCTTTGTCAGTCCTCTCTGCCGTTGAAGTGGTTTCCATGATGGTCCTGCCTAACTTACCAGGTTCCATGTCCGTGCAGCTTAATTGGGGCATTTGAACGAGTCCCTCCATTGACCCCCCACTCAGTCTTTGAACAGGTTCAAAGTTTTCCGCACTTACTTGAACAGGTTCATTGTTCATCTCACGTATTTGGGGCATTTCAGCAGCACTACAGCTTTCCATCCTATTGACAATAATTTTTATTTCCCGGGTAAGAGCAGATTCTTTGCCTGTTTTGCTGATTTTATGCATTGAAGGGGTTTCCTTGCTTGTGTTGATCACTTGAGCAAGTTCTTTCCTTGGCCTGCCTCGTTTGCGCTTTGAAATGAATTCCATTTGATCTAGTTCTTCAGGTGTCTTTGCAGGTACTTTATTGCTCTGATTTACTTTAGCCTTTCCAGTGAGTTGTTGGGGTTCAGCGGGTTCTTTATTTGTTTCCCATCCTTCGATACGTTGCTGATTCATTTCACCAGCTTGAGGCATTAGACCGGCTTCTGTGTGGAAGTCGGTTTCTTGGGACATTTCAATTGGTCCCTTCCTTGTCCTCCCTCTTTTAGATGTTACAGCAGGTGCAATGCGTGTGTCCATTTTCTGAAGCATTTCGGAGGGTTCCTTGTTGGTTTGGGTTATTCTGGGCATTTGAGTTAGTTCTTGGTTTGTGCCGGATACTTGGGGAACTTGTCTGGGTCTCTTCCTTGATCTCACGCTACTGGGCATTAAAGTGGTGTCCGCGTTTACCTCGCTTACTGGAATGGCTATCATGCAAGTGTCGGTTAATAGTGGAATTTGAACAAATCCCTTCTTTGGCCTCCCATTCTTGGCCTGTACAACTGATTCTTTGTTTGTCTCAGCAAGTTTAATGTCTGATTTGCTTACTTGAATGGGTTTGTTTTGTGTGTCAGTTACCTGGGGCGTTTGGACAGGTTTCTTCCTTGGACTTCTGAGCTTGTGAGCAGGTTCCAAGTGTGTGTCGGTTATTTGTGGAGTTTGAGTGTGTTCTAGGTTTGTTTTACTTACTTGAGCAAGTTCCTTCCTGGGCCTGCCTCTTTTGGGCATTATAATTTGTTCCATGTTTGTCTCGCTCATTACAGACATTTGAGCAAGTTCCTTCCTTGGCCTGCCTCTTCTGGGCATTTTAATTTGTTCCATGTTTGTCTCGCTCATTACAGACATTTGAGCAGGTTGTACATTTGTCTCACTTATATGAGCATGTTTCTTGTTTGTATCACTCAATTGAACGGGTTCCACGTGTGTGTTGTCTACTTGAGACGTTTGAACGGGTTCCACGTGTGTATTGTCTACTTGAGACGTTTGAACGAATTCCACGTGTGTGTTGTCTACTTGAGACGTTTGAACGAATTCCACGTGTGTGTTGTCTACTTGAGACGTTTGAACGGGTTCCACGTGTGTGTTGTCTACTTGAGACGTTTGAACGAATTCCACGTGTGTGTTGTCTACTTGAGATGTTTGAACGGGTTCCACGTGTGTGTTGTCTACTTGAGACGTTTGAACGGGTTCCACGTGTGTGTTGTCTACTTGAGACGTTTGAACGGGTTCCACGTGTGTGTTGTCTACTTGAGATGTTTGAACGACTTCCATGTTTACCTTACTTATTTGAGAAGTCTCCATGTCTGAACGGTATGCGCCAGTTGCGTTTACTACTGGAGGCGATTGAGCAGGTTTCTTTTTTGTCATCTTCCTTCTCTTGGGGTTTTGAACAGGTTTTTCCTTTGCCTCCCTTTTGTCCTCACTGTTCTTCGTCCATCGACTCAATGTAGGTCTGTGAAGGCATGAGAGGGACAGGAAGACACTAGTAGGTTATAGCCTTGAGATAAGAGCAAATGGTTGAAGTGAAAACCTGTATACGCAGGTCCTCAACCGAAATTCAGTTTGATTACTACAGCTCCGTAGAGGATCACATCTCTATAACTTACTTCTGGACTTTGTGGTAACCATGTTCTTTGATCAGATTCTGGTACTCCCGAGAGTCATGCCTCTGAGTAGGGCCTTGGTAGTCGTCGCTCCTGCAGTGGACACGAGAGGAGAAAGGTCAGGAGGCACAAGGAGAGAGGGATCATCATCAAACACAAACACATCAAAAACACAGACTCTCACCTGGAGCGAGATCTGGAGTCAGGTCTGGAACTCCGATCGGACGAGGACCTGAGGGCACATAGATAAATAAAGGAGAATCTCATAATTAGCTCCAGTTAATCCCAACTTTCTGTGCGAGGTAGTTTTATGGACAGACTTTGTGGTTACCAAAAGAGTAGCTACGGACTGCTAACCCCTCCCTCCAGGAAATGGTTCTTACCCGTCTCTGCAGTGCGATTGGTCTGAGAACGGGTTCAGAGAGTGGGTCGGAGAGGAACTGAGATACTCTTCAGAACAACTCAGAGTCCAACTCTCATCCTCAGATCTACAAAAGGAGTCCTGCAGGGACCACAAATGAATAAGAGCCACACCAGAACAAACCAAGGGGAAATTATTTTCAAAAATCATTTAATACAGACACCAAGAGACATACAAAAGTAAACAAACAGAATACTTTTTCTGCTGAGGGAATAGAACTTACCCCAGGTTCCTCCACCACCACCACCCCCTCTGTCCGGTCCTGCTGAGGTGGATCAAAGCCGGTTGTCAGCCTCTCTGCGTGTCTCCTGGTAGAGGCAGCACCGGGACACACCCCCAGGGCACTGAGGGCTTTCAACACGCTGAGAGGACAGCCCTGTTTCCAGAACTCGACCCCCAGAGAGGCCTGGATGAAGTTGCACTTCTGCATGGAGGTGTAGAGGACGATGGCCAGGATAAGCCCCGCCCTCTGGCTGACCATATCACCTGCCGCCTCTTCTGTCCTCGGGCTTCAAAAGAGATCAATGGAGAAGATGTTACAACCAATTTATGCTTTCATGCACACAGAGAGCAAGTCATTAATAATGAACAGCAGTCACATAATTCAGCCCTGGGGAACCATGTTTTCAAGTACAAAACAGAATTTTAAATGTACTTAAAAAAAATTAAAAAACTGTTGTGACCCCCATACAATATAAAACGCTTTGATCATCTGGAAAAGTGCCTACAATCAATTATTATTAATTGATTAGCTCTGATCTCTCACCGTTTAACTTCCCTTGCTCCCATCATAACCCGTGTCCTGATGGTGTTGGGTTTGGGGAACATGGCCCTAAGACAGGCCAGGGTCATAGGGGCCTTTTCTTCCCCCCACGCTAGAACCGCGTCCCAGGAAAACCCACTCACACTCGCCTCAGTCAGCGGCTGACGCAGCGGCCCACGTTGGTCCTTCATCAATAACTTACTCTGGTAAATCAGACAAATGGATCAATCATACATTTCTTTGCCAAACACATCTTCAACAACGACACACTCACACCTGATGAGCCATAAACTGCCGGTAGCCTATAAACAAATACATTCTTTAAAAGAATTATGTTATGTTAAAACAACAATTACCTCCTGGGCGATGACCTCGGCGAGGAAAATGATCATGGCTTCTCTAGCTTTGGTCTTCATCAGGGACCTGAAGGCCTTCAGGTGCTGGTGGCTGTGCATGTAATGCAGAGCCTTGGCATGAGGGCCAAACCCATAGCTCTGCTTAGTCTTGGAGAAAGGGAGCTTCTTCTTCTTGGGCCTTATACCTTCGTCAACGGGGAACGGAGACAGGAGTGTGGAGCGTGTTGTAGGTTGGGGTGCCTTCGGACGTCTTTTTGTTGTCCTCTCGCCAAAGGAGAACAGAGAACTGATCTGATTTGAAGTTTGACTTGATAATGTGGAGGAATTTACTTGATTTGATGGTGTTGAAGAGGAGTGTGTGGTTGGGGCTATGGGCGTTCGAGGTCGTCTGATGGCCGTTGAATGGGATTCTGGGGAACGAGAAGTCAAGGTGGTCCATTTCTCCCCGTCCCACTGACGAACTGGCCTCCGTTTGTTTTTTTTAGAAGCAATGCACTCCTCTATGGATAACGAGGATGGGTTGGTTATAATTGGAGTTTGATTGGATAATGTTGTGGATGAGCTTGGTATTTCGGCACGGGGCTTTCGATGTCTGCCAACTTTTGTTGGCAAATCTGACCAAGTCCAAAGCTTCCCATCCTGCTTGGTTTTCCTTCTGAGCACACCCAGACAGACCCAGCAGAGGAAGGATGAGTCATCAGGAGTGATGTCAAAGACTAGCTGGAAGGTCTTGGGGCTGGTCAGCGTGGTGACTTTCCTCCTGTTGTAACCCTTGGGCCCCCTCACAAACCTCACCCCACAAATGCAACACGTCTCTGACTGAGACATTGTGGTGGAAATGTCTGAGCACTTTAAAAGAAAAGGGACATAAAAGGGCTGATGGCTGTTAATCGAAGAATGATAACATATGAATAAATCTCACATTGCAATTGTTAAACAATTCTCCTGTGGGGGAGCAGATAAAATGTATGTATGGTTTTAGAAACAAAGCAGACTCACAGCGGATCCTTCCAGTGGGACGCTACCATCCAGAAAAAGCCCCGGTGCAAGTACTTTTCTCACATTAATCGACCGTGATTTTCAAAAACATTAAGCGGGGCACGCCCTGGTTAAAAAGACACCTTCCATTGGCTAATTGATGAAAATATCGTAAAGGGATAAATATGATAACATTTTCACTTCCCGCCAGCTACATGCCAAATATTGCAAACAAACTACACTACCACAGAACGAATTTGCACTGGAGATCACACAAATACGGTCATATAAAATGACGGCCCTTTGTAAGGTATATCAAACATAGATTAAGGCAAATACATTACATTTCAAACTACTTTAAGTAAGATAACTCTTGAAAGTAATATTGCGTAGAAGTCGGTCTGTTTCGATGGTCCAATTTTTGTGCAGTCACGCATGCGCCGGGCTTCTCCCTCCTAAAAAAAAAAATGGTTGACTAGACGCCAAAAGTCACAATACTGCCACCTGTAGGTTTGGAGTATAATGAAACATAGCTCTTGTATACATCTTCCATAAACAAAGGATAGCCACACACTAAGACAGAAATGCCACTCACACTCATAAATGACATGACATTGATTAGTCAATAACACAAGCAGATCCATTTCTTTCCTTCTGATCTTTATTACATACAAAAATACGACTGAAGTTGTCAGCATGGCTCTATGCACGCATGAATAATAGCAGCAGAAATACACAATGTAATACGCAGTGTAATGACCAGTGCATAAGCAGTACTAGCCTGGTCCCAGATCTGTACGCGCTTTAGCCAACTTCTTTTGCCGTCCCATACATGTTAGCTACAGGGTTACCATCACACTGAACACCACAGGGGAGTAAGCTAAAGCACATACAGATTCAAGGCCAAGGGCCTATTGGAAATGGAGCCCTATATAATGCACCACTTTGAGTCATAGGGAGCAATTTCGGAGGCCAACCCAAGCTAAAGCAGTACAGACTCATTAGAAATTCTTCTCTACATGCCTTTAATGAAAACTCATACAATCCAATAGAACTGCTATAAAGTTCATGACAAAAACGTCTACACGGATGCTGTTACTGCTGGATTAAATTATATACAGGCCATAAAAGAAAAGCCTTCCGCATCAAATAAATAAACTATTGTTACATATTTAGGATTTAAATGATTTGTCCCCATCTGTTAGTGGTGGTGAGGGATTAAGATGGGGTCCTGCTCTGCTAGAGATGGCACACCTCACACTCCGGTCTCTCTTCCAGTCCAGACTAAATGAAAGCAGCTAAACTCAGCTACGCGCACCAAAACATTTGTCAAAAAATATCTATTTACATAAATAAACGCACACATGCAGCCTTCTTGTGTCTGCCTTCGATGACGATTCAACCATAAATTAAGACATTCAATAACACTCATAACATATGCCTCAGTTGTCACTCCACTTTCTACTAGTCATAAAAATAAAGTACCTAATATAGACATATATATATATATATACACACACACAAAACACTCTGGTTTCACACAGAAAGCTTGCTCCAAGTTTAAGATAGTTACACACTTGAAAATCCCTGCTGTTGTAGATGCTGCTTCCCCATTTAGTGTTTTCTAGAAGTATGACAGAGACCCTCTCTGGAGTCCAAGGCACTTCAGGATGTATCTGAACACACAATCAATTCCAAACCATTCCTTTGTAACCTCTATTCTTCAGAGAGCACCCACCCTGTCTTCACTACCAGGACTGCACTTCTACCCACTGAGAGGGTAAGAAGTCCTTCTGTGGTCCATAGCTTTGGTCCTTTAAGTCTTTTTCATTTATTGCTTTTGTGCTTCTTAGTTGTCCTTCATGTTGTAGTTTGGAGGCTGTGTAGTAGTCATGCCTGATGTCGTTGTTTGTTAGCATTTCTGTTGTAATGGATGTTCTGCAGCTGAAATGTCTTTTTATGTAGTCTTACAGAAGCCTCTGGTTGAGAATCTCCCAGATCATCAGCTTCCTGAACAGGGGCATGTGACACTGAGAAGAGCGAGTGAGAGACATCAGTGTCTGAGTGAAAAAGAGATTGTATGAGTGTACACCGAGTGAGTATGATAGCCTGTGATGGCCTATGTACCTGTCGGAAGTTGAGAGGCCGCCCCTGGGCGATATAGTCAGCATATTTACAGGCAAACACTCCACAATCACTGCCATTCTTCTGTTGAGGGATCTCCTACACACACACACACACACGGGATCCTGGTGAAAAGCAAATCACTAGAGAACGGATGCTATTTCTGACAGCCCAAGACGCACTCTGTAAACATTCAAGACAAAATAAGAACAACAAAGATGATTAGATATGTATTTCTGTCTGGGTCATTTACGCTGGCCCTCAAGCTGCCCACTGTCCACTTGCACGCGTCCAGATCTTGGTTCTTCCTGGCCTTGTGCTCCTCTCTCAGGTACAGCCTGTACAGGGTTGGATGAACCAAATACATTACAGATTTACAGAATGAAATGACAAAAAAGATAGTCATCAGATTACAGGTACTTTTGTCAAACCAAATGATTACTGGAAGGGGACTGATGACTCACAGTAAGAGGCTGCAGATGTCGTCATGTCTCTGTCCCATAGAGTCATAGGACCTCACGGTCCTGGAGTTAAAGTTTATCACCTAGAGAAAGAAATAAACAAAGTCCACAGATATCTACAAATGACCAGAGAAGTACCAGTGGACTTTCTAAAAGCAGTGGTCACCAACCTTTGAGTAACAATCACTTTGACTCAAAATGCAAGCCAAGATCAACCACTCAGATTTTTTAACAGGACTTAAACATAAGCCTATGCAACATTAACCAATTAAAAACAATTATGTAGCAATGAGGGTTGTGCTATAGTAGGCTATATTGGCTATGCTTGAATTTCTCTTCCAATGTTCTTCAGATGATTTTTCAATTATCTTTGTTTTAAAACAATCATATCTACTCACGACCTCTCATGCTGTAAACACAGTCCAGTTCAAAGTGAATGGCACAGATCCATATACGGCAATGGTCTATTTGCATATAGGCCTACTGCATTGCTGATTGGTTATGCCGCACCAGTCTGTGGAGTATGGGCTGAGTCGTGCGTGTCAATACAATAGAATCCTACTACGACGCTTTCTGCCTACAACAAAATCACTTGAATAGTTAGTTTTATTTCAGTATGTTGCATTGAAAGTGGCTAGTATTGCATTGATTCAATCACAATACCCACAGTAAAGGGAAATGTTGATAGTGTAAACTCTAGAAAGTTGAGTGATGTTCAATCTCGTGCTTCTCTGTGCAGGCTGATATTTCAGCGTGCAGCTTAGAGGGAACATTGCCTATAGGTGCACTTGATTTGCTCAATGGGACTGCCGGGTAGGCGGAGATCTCCCTTCAAACAAATGAAATGGTTCAAAATGGGAACACAGACTTCCCAGTATAGGGCTGCTTAATCAAGTGCAGAAATGTTTGGTGATTGACTAGGAAATCGACCAGTCAGCCGTGATTAACCGGTTGGTGACCACTGTTCTAAAGTGAATGAATCCCCGTCAATCTGGGGTGATTTACAGCCAGTGACCAGTGGACTCCCAGGTGCAGCGGAACCAGGATGATGTCATACTGGAAGAGGTCCACAGCTTTGGTCCATCGCTTCACGGCGGAGTGCCCCCCTCCATGAAGTTTGGGGAAGAAGAAAGTACTGAAGGAGTAGACCTTCAGCCCTTGCCCCGCACTACTGCTATGAATCATTACTAGGGACAGGTAGAAGTTAATCACCTGAGAGACAGAGAGGGAGAGTTTTTTTGTTAGACTCACACACACACACACACACGCAACCTCAAACTTAACAGCCAACAACCAAACACCTCATCGTTGAGCCAGCTCCCTTCCTGTAGAGAGGCCAAGTCTCTCTGTGTGATGCATAGCTTGAAGGCTGAGCTCAGGACCAGGTTAGGATCCCTCTGGGACAGGGCACGACTCACCTCCACAGCCATCTCCTACACACACAGTTTGAAATAAACAGAATGAAAACAGACCCATAGAATACGAACACTTATATGTCAACACACTACACAGACATACCATTATAGGGAAAAAGAACACTCACCTTGCTGAACCTGGGGAGCTCCTCAGCACTGTTGAGTGTGTCAGTGTGTGTTGGCTTCTCTCTGTCAACCAGGTTGAGTCTTGCTGCCACCTCTGCAGAGAGATCCAGCTCTGGCTGCTTCTGCTGGAGGGAGAGAGACTTTATAACAACCTTATGATGCTTCATAGCAGCCTTATGACTTTCCTAGCATCCTTACTACAGTTCATAAGTGTGTGTCCTACCGTTGCATTACTGGCAGGTTGTGTATCCACAGCTGCGCTGAGAGGCTTACTGAGCCACAACTCTCCTCTCATGTCTCTGGTTTGTTTGGCTGAGGATGTATCTCTCCACATATACACACTGGGGTTGGCTGCAGATAGGAGAAGGAGAAAACATTAGCCTAGGACAACAGCTTCCAATACATGAGAAGGGGGGTGAGAGAGGCTGTGATAGTAGTCTACCTCTGAGAGGTCCTGTCTTTGGGGTCACAGACTCATAGGTTCTTCCCAAAATGGCCATTCTATGTCCATCCTGTGTAAATGTTGCCCTGTGAGGAAGCAAAGAAAACAGAGGTTTGTAAAAGCTAGCTAACCGAAACACTGGAATTAAAACTATAATCTCACACTCTCCATCACCACTCACCCCTGGGGTTTGGTGCGGGTGAAGGGCAGCGGTTGGCTCTTGCTGTATTTATCGGACACCATCTCCAGAAGCCGTCTGTAGTGCTCCTTATCACTCTCCTTCAGAGCCTGGAAAAATAACCAATCTGACAACTACTGACATACCTGGCGTGGCATTTAATAAAAACCAGGATCAATCACAGGGTTGATTTTAATTTCAAACTAATTCTTAAATCACCTCCTCCACTGCCAAGCACTGTCTGTGGGTGCGGTTAGGGGTGGGCGGGAGTAGGTCTGAGCTGCGGGGTCCTGTCCCAATCCCCACCCCCAGGGTAGGCCGACTGGGCAGGAGCTGGAGGGAGCGTCTCTGGGGCTCGTCTCCGTCTCTCCCTCGGTCTGGGTTCCCTGGACCCAGCACTGAGCCACTGAAAACAAGATAGAGGACACAACGTTTAAAGGAAGAACACATATCCCACATATGTAGAACCTTTGTGTTAAAGCCCCAGAACTGAAAGTATGCAGTAGACAGAAGAGGAGACCTACCTGTGTTTTCTCAGAGGGGGAGAGGCTCCCTGGAGGAGGCCCAGCCCCCCCCTCTCCCCTCCTACTGTTGGTTTCTCTGGAGACATGGAAAGAGGGATAAACAGGTTGAAGCAACCACTTGACCTGTCCCTTCTGCTGTTACACATACATTACAAACCATGATGTTGTAATGTACAACACAGCTGTCCTCCTTCCTTATCGATCAAACAATCAGAGCCCTTGTTACTCACCCATTTTCCAGTCAGAGCTGCTCATCCATGAGGTGTGGAGTTCATCTATTCCCATCAGGCCCACGGGGCCCTACATAATAGGAGTGATTTAGGACATAGTCAGATGTGAATATTGTGCAGCTATTGCACAAACATTTTAACATTTATATACAGGTATGTGTCTTTCAGTCAGAGCAGTGGTTTATGTGTGTGTTGTGTACGGTACTAGAACGCACCACTGGTACACATTCATACCTGGCTTCCTGTGTACCTTCTGTTTCTCTCACTGGCAGGAGACAGTGGGTCCCTCAGTCTCAGCAGCCCAGCCACCCCTGCTACAGTCTTCTTCACAAAACTAATGATGTCTATGACAATGAGAGAGTACAGTACAGATGTAGTCAGTTCAAAGCTGACTAACTAGCTAACGTTAGTTACAATGACAATTAATAAGAACAGTGGTTAAAAGTTATTGGTAATAAGTTACCATACCTTTTCTCCGTCTCTTGATCGCCACTGGTTCACTCTGGCTAACATTTCCTGAAACATGAATGCTGTAACAGAATGTAAACACGTTTACTCAACAATGAACAGTAACTACCTGACAGTAACTAGCCAGATAGTAAAGTTAAATTTGTTAGCAAGTTAGCTACAGTAAGTTTGTTACATTTATTCATTTCTACAGTACCTTGCTATTTGGTACGTTAGGAAATAGTTAGCTAATGTCTGGTAAGTGGCGCGAGGAAAGCGTTAGCTCGCCTTATTTATTTTTGAAACAAGCAGCGAACACCAACTGGAATGAATGACAATTGTTGCTAATAATTAGCTAGCTAGGTTAGCAAACTTGGGTGACATGTTAGCGGTTAGCAAGTTGACTGGCTAGCGTTTGCCAGCTAGCTTACTAACGCGTTACATAAACAGATACACAGAGCACACTAGCACCAAAGACAGTACATGTGCCAGTCACCGACCTCTGGTAGTTCCTTTTGGTTGGCCTGGCGTTGCTATCCTGCCGTTGCGAGTCTATCTCCCCGCCAACGTTCAAACCAGGCCAACCGGAATGTTTTTGCCCGGTTATAGGCTCGAAAAGCGACGATAGTCCGTCAACTACCCATCCGTACATCACAGACAGATACGAGAGAATAGAAACTTCATCGTACGGTTGGGCCAGGACTAACTGCGGTTTAAAATGCAAACTCAGTGGGCACGAATGTTCTACCTGCGCCAAACCACCATTCGCCTTTTATCTAGCACAGTTAGCCTAGCATTTAGCTTCGTGTTGAAATGACTGACGTGAATGTACACAAATGTGAAGACCGTAAACCGTAGGGGTAAAACGTCAGACTTCCTCGTCCGGTCTACTTGGATATGTTACTCTTATGCCGCGTTCCCTTACTAGTTGCCACTACGAAACTCGGAAATGTATGACTTGCTAAGCGGTTGACATCGGCACTTGTATAAATACAATCAGTTAGCAAACATTTCGGAGTTTCCTAGTTCCGACTAGTATTTGAACGCAGCATTAGACTGGATACTGTGGCATGTAAACACATCGTAGCCAAACAAATTACTTCAAAAAAGTAGGCTCCCTTCGCAGTTCGATCCACCACAATTGATTTAGCTGATACTCTGTACTGGACCGTAAAGTCTAATGGCTATTTTCACCCCAAATTTAGACAAGTTTCTGTTTAGAATTTCGGCCATTTGTTCGTCAATTATATTTATACATGCAGCGTATCTTCTGTCATAACGTGTTGCCCTAGAAGACTAAATAAAATAGTGTTCGCCAGACTGTCTGACATCGATAGAATGAATGCATTAATCTAGTTCTCACCATTACATTTTTCTGTTTCGTTTAGGGACCCGGGGAGAACGCAATAACTAAAACAAATGGGAATGGTTGGTCCTGTGCAGTGTCCAAATGGCATCAGTTTTAACGGTTTTAATTTAATTAAAAGCGGACAAAACACGTTTCTTTATAGACTTTAGTTCGTTTTGGGAGCATATTTGATGTGGTTAAAAAAAACTGTCTGCATGCATAAGTGTCAAAGATAATACATTTGCATTTTCTCAAGAGATGCTGAAATAAATCACACACTGAACAAAAATAATAACGCAACAATTTCAAAGATATTACCGAGTTACAGTTCATATAAGGAAACCAGTCAATTGAAATACATTTATTAGGCCCTCATCTCTGGATTTCACATGACTGGGAATACAGATATACATCTGTTGGACACAGATAACCTTTAAAAAAAAAAGTGTGCCACACCTGTCAAGTGGGTGGATTATTTTGGCAAAGGAGAAATGCTCACTAACAGGGATGTAAATACATTTGGGCACAAAACTCTCGCTTTTTGTGTGTATGGAATATTTCGGAGATCTTTTGTCTCAGCTGATGAAACAGGAGACCAACACTTAACTAAAATAAACGCAACATGTAAAGTTCTCCACTCCTGTTCCCGAGGCAAATGAAAGATAAATGAAAGATATTTGTTTATTATTTTAATGCAAGACATGCATACATTCTGCAGTTTATATTATGGCACATGGGAGATTATATGCAGTCAGTGTCCAGATTTCAATTACTACTCTATTTAACTCATTCATTTAAATTAGGAATATTCTGCTTATTCATGTCCACAGGGTTACTCGTGAACGAGAAATCAAAGGTGCATGTAAACAGTTTATTCGGAATAAGACCTTAAACAGGATGAGCTACTATCTGGAAAACTGTGCGCATGTAAAACGGTACCAGTTCCACTCGACTAACCAATGACCTACCTTGTATGCCCTGAATGATTACATCATTTAATGGGCATCTCAGTGATTTAAACCCCGGCTGAAATTGTTGCTGATAAACACTGTAATATAGTATAGAAATGGTTTAATCTAGAATTACCAGAGCACCAATAAATGTCATATCAGTGATTTGACCCCTATGTGAACTGTCATGATCTGCAGTGTAACTGAAGCCCTAACTACCAAAGATGTTGCTGGTTATTAAGATTGACAGTTTCACACACGGGGCAAACAATCTCATTTTGAGATGGTAAATGCATGTGTCCAAAGCACCCCAGAACTAATCACCAGTGTTAATGAATGATTAACTAAGTAAAATGGAGGTGTGTTTGTACCACCATCAGTTTTTGATCAACCCACAATCTAACAATACTGTAAGTATTGATATAAGTCTGTGCATGTCTGATCCTGCCTTAAAAAGATATACACCCAATGCGCAAGGCAGGTAATCACACAATTCAAATATTTATTGATTTTGTAGAAATGGTGATCTATATAAAATGTAATTAAAATCATTGACAAAACATGTTCACCAGCTTTGATCTAGCTCAGAATTCCAGTCTGAAACTTAACACATTTATCCACATGAAATATTAACAGCGAACATATATACAGAATCAGAGATACAAACTTGAATAAAGGTCGGGTAGAAAAATATCGATCTAATACTTTCAAAAACACATGCATTCGGGTGAGAAGACCGCTTAGGATTTACTCGGAGGCCGACAGAAATATCTGTGGAAAAAAGTCATCGTAAAAAAATACATTTGTCTTAAAAAAAAAAAAAAAGTGTCTTAACTTTCTAAATCAGATATTAGACAAATACAATTCCCTTGTATATTTGAACACAGATGGATCATAAATATGTTGCATTGAAAGGAGGCATTCATACATTGCTTCATTCCTTCCTTCAGCAGTCAGACTTCTTGTGGTAGGAGAGAAGAGATGGAGAGTCTAGAGGAGAGAAAACAATGTGTCAGAACCAGATAAAAGGGCAACACTCTCCCTCTCACACACAAACATATGAACACTCAGGTGTCTGTGGAAAACACTCAGTACAGAAGAAAGCCATTCTAAAATGAACAATGGTCCATTGAATAGTTACGTAGTGACTACCCACACGTGCCTGCTTACTCTAGATTGTTCCCTACCCTGAGACGTGCATCCTGGTACTTGTAGTTTGTTCAGTATGGTGGGGGTGATATTAACGAAGCAGTGTATTCTGGTACTTGTAGTTAGGTCCTCACCTGGGCCATACCGGTAGATGAGGGACAGACAGCTGAGGTACAGCCATGTCCTGTTCTCTTGCAGCCACAACTGCCGATAGCCAATCATATCAGGGGAACTTGGAGGCGGGGCTAAGTAATCCCTGCTAACTGGGTCAGGAGATGGGATTGGAGGTGGTGAGATTGATTGATCAGTTTGTCAGAGAGGAAGTGTGTCCATGGTAACAATGCCGTCCCCTAACCCAGGGATTGTGGGTAGTGGACTTGCCGTGGTACGATGCCATCACCAAGCTAAAGCCCCTCTTTCTCCCTGTCACCTCTGATCTCCCCCCCTCATCTCATTCAGTGAGTGTGTGCTCAACTATTAAGTGTAACCAGGGTGTGTGTGTGTACCTGGACGTGCAGCCCCCAGGAGTTGCTGTACGTTCTCCAGGTGGTGGATGTAGTCTGTCAGAGACTGCTCGGCATCCTGGGACAGAACACTGGACGGAGCACACTCAGAGGACAGGACCGGGTTGGAATACACTCTAGGGGGTACAAGAGGGGAGAATAAGTGAGAAGACAAGAGGAAGAAAGAAAAATAAATTAAATCTCAAGCTATGTCGTTAAAGAGATTTCCCCTCAAATGAATGGATGTTTACAATGGAAGGAGCAGTACCGGTTTTGCAGCCTGAAGGGTGATTTCATTGGTGAAACCACACCCTTACGGGTGGGGCTGCTGTCTCTAGTAGGTGGAGAGGAGTTGTGATTGGCCAGTGGCTGCTGCTGCCTCAAAACCTCTGTCCTGGAAGCTGAGAGTGAAATAGAAAGGTTACAAAAACTGTCCATGTACCTTGCCTGTGTGACGTTGGTAATCCTATCTTCATCGCTCTGGATGTCTCTCACGCACCTGTGCTGTGTCCGTTGACAGTGACAGTTGTTGTAACTCCTCTCCTGATGACTCTCTGCCACTTCCTGGTCAGGAACTTCAGTCTGGAGAAGGACAGGGAAGGGTTAACATGCATGACACAATGACCCATTGCTCTAACATATGACCCACCCACACACACGAGCAACACAACCCCAACCCACCGTGAGATGGCGATGAAAGCTCGTACTGCAGCTCTGAAGCGTGAGAGGGGAGAGTGTGTGTGGGCGTGGGGGGGTGAGGGGTGCGCCCCCATCCGAGCGATAAGACAGAGAGTTGCCTGTTCACAGTCCTGAAAGCCCCCCAGCAGGAGCAGAAGGTAGCGCTTCTGGTAGACCAGAGATTTCCTAAAGCTCTCAGCCCGTAGATAGCGCTCATACAGTCGCTGGAATAGAGGGACAGACACACAAACAGGGTTAAAGGGACATCAAGACAAGGGACTTCACACCAGATGATCCATGGGGACTTTCAACCCAGAGGTCAAGTGTGTGTGTGTGTGTGTGTGTGCGCGCGTTTGTTAGTTTGCCCGGGTGGCTCACCTTGCTGTTGCTGAGGTCAGTGCTGGGCCGGTTCTCAGTCTCTGCCTGTTGTAGCTGTCGTTCCAGACAGGACAGGGTGTGTTTCAGGTTAACCGTCTCCTGACTTAGCTCTTTCACGCGGGCCGACAGGTCAGAGTTCTCCCTCAACAACCTCTCCCCCAGCACCGAGGAAGAAGACGAAGACTGCAAGCAGAGAGAAATTGGTTACCATGGTTCTTATTAATCTCATTTATTGTAGTCGCAAATCCCCCCAAATGCCATAAATACACTTAAAACACTGCCAACTAGCTCATCTCCCAGTGCATGTTGCTATGCATGGGCCAAGCTATGATCAGCCATTTCTGGTACCTGGTGATTGTATAGGGCTGTGCTGGTCTGGTCTGGTCCAGTCGAGGTGTTATTCTTGGGTTGGAGTGGGCTGGAGTTGTACTGGTGTCGGTTGGACAGTCTCTCTGTGGCCATCTCTCTCTCCTCCCTCTCTAGCTCAGCCAGAGTCTGCTGGAGATGTCTCATCCTCTGCTGGTCCTGCTGCCGCAATAACTCCAATTCACACTGCTGAGAAAGAGAGGGAAGAGAAAACAGGAAAGTAAACAAGACAAAGATGGCATACAAGTGGCTGAGACACAGTTGTATTACAAGTCAGACAGGCAATGCTAAAATGTTGCGTGAAAATCTCACCAGTTTGTTGCTGGTTCTCTCGTGTCGCCTCTCTCTCACTGTCTGCTCCTGTCTCTCCTTCCTCTCCCTCTGTTCCTCCCGCTCCTCGTCATTGACCGATCGAAGCCTCTCCCTCAGCACATTGCGCTCCGCCCCTAAGCGACCAGAACGCTCTCTCTCAGTCTCCAATGCTCGACTAGCCTCCTGCTTCTGCTCCTTGAGTGTCTTCATAGTAACTCGGAGGCGGGCTGCAGCATCCTGATCTCTCTGTGCCTCCTCTCTCCTCTTCCTCTCTTCCTCCTCTACTCTCCTCCGGTTCTGCAGAAGTTCCGCCCTCAGTCCATCTGTCACGGTGGCTAGCTCCTCCCCCTGCCTCCTCTCCTGCTCCAGTTGAGAGCGGAGCTCCGAGATGAACTTCCTGTCTCGGGACGCGTCCGCTTCTTGTCTGCGTGTGATGTCATCGAGACGCCGGGCAGACCGCTTGCATTCCTCCTCCAGTTTCTTCATGTGGGCGTCGGCTAGGTGGGACTCAGCCTCTTTCAGGAAGTGTTCCAGCCGACTCTTTTCCTGTGACTGGAAAGTGTCGAGTTGCCGGGCGGAACGGGCACACTCCTCCTCCAGCTCCTTGTGGGCATCGGCTAGCCGTGTGTCGAGCTGTGATTGGAGGAGGTGGCCGCGGGAGAGTTCTATCTGGAGTTCCTGTCGGAGGTTACTAGAGGTCGTCCTCTCCTGGTCCAGCAGACCCCTCAGGGACACGACCTCTGATCTCTGCTGCTCCTCTTCCTTCTCCCGGAGGTTTGTGAGAGTTCTCTCCTGGTCCAGCTCCTGCTGTAGCTCCTGGACTCTGGTCTCCTCCCTCCTTACAGCCTCCTCACAGTCCTCTATACACAGCCTGGGAGAGGACACACACATCAGTATTTTTATTAATGTGTGTGCATACATAAATTATGTATGTATGTATGTATGTATGTATACCTGAGTTTGCAGATCTCGTTTTGTAGTTCCTGCTGGGTGCTGTGGGAGGAGTTAAGTCGCTCTCTGCTCTCCTCTAGTTCCACCCTCAGCCTGGATAACACCTCCCCTTTAGATGACTCCTCCCCCTGGGAGTGCTGCAGCTGCAGACCCTGCTGCTGCTCCTCATGGAGAGATGAGGCAGAGCGAGGGAGGGGAGAGCGTTATTTTTTCACTCTTTCTATTAAGCTAAGCAGATACAGTGAAGCTTTTTTTATATATATTTTTTACAGTATACAGGACTGCCTTAGTGGAGATCACTCCAAACACGTAAAACACACACCTGTCTCTGTAGCAGTGTTTCCAGCTGACGGAGGAGGTGGATGGAGTCTATCTCAGGGTGGGAGGAGAGAAAGGCCTGCAGCTCAGAGCGAAGCCCTGCCCTCTCACAGTCAAACACACCCCTTACTGCAGCCTGCAGCCCTCTGCTCCAACCAGCATCCACCGAGTTCTCCTGTTAAAACACACAGGAGGGTCAGTATGCACACATTCAGAAGTTAAGCACACATCTTACACACACTCACCGGTCTTTGTGCCATCCGACAGAGCAGTTCTCTCAGAGCGATGACAGTTTCCTGTAACGCCCTCTTCTCCTGCTCCCAACACATTGGAGGAGCTTTAGAGTCTAACTGATAGATCGTCTGGTCCAATGAGAGGTGGTTAGAGGGGGCGTTACGCTGGGAGAGGGCGAGAACCCTGCAGCTCTCCTGGTACACTCTCTTCAACAGACCCTGGAAACACACACATAGTTTGGTATAGGGCTCATTTGAAACATTTAAGGCATGTGTGTGTTCATACTTGTAGTTCAGGAGACAACAGCTCGTCGTTGTAGCTCATACTCCCGGCGGCGCTGCCTGTGTGTGTGTTGGTTGCGGGGTTCATGCCTCGACAACGCAGGTACTCCAAGAACTGTGCGTCCAGCCTCTCTGTCTGCTCCAACTCTACCTTGAGTCTTACACCGAGCTCTGAACTGACATCTACACGACCGAGAGAAAGACACAGACAGAGATTAGACACATGAACACAGACAGACAGGACCAACAAAATGACAGACAAACAGACTTACTGCTGCCATATCCATCACTGGCCCACGCTGTTGCAGACAGAGGAGAGGCGGAGCCAAGAGATGAGGGAGGGGCCGTCAGGTCCAGGGCTTCCAGCTCATGCACCTGACAGGTGAGAGAGGTTTAATATACGTGTGTGTGTGTGTGTGTGTGTGTGTGTGTGTGTGTGTGTGTGTGTGTGTGGACACATTTCCCAACACTTTTTCCACCCACCTTGTCAGCGTCCATTGAGTCCAACATGGAGAGGTTGTCCGAGGCAGAGATGGACCCAGGGGAGTGGGTGCTGTGTGTGCCCAGCTCTGGGCTGATTGTCCCTGGGCAGGACTGGTCTTTCCTTACCCGGGGGGAGGCTTTAGCCTGGAGCCCCAGGCCTGTGCTGTTTAAAGCACTGAGGTCAGACAGTCTAGAACCGTGGAGAACAGAGGGGTGGAACCTGTCCTCTCTGGTTCTCTCATCAGAACAGTCCAGTCGACGGAGAACCTCGGGAGAACTCAGGGACTCGTTGGGAGACACACCGTCCTGGAATCCTCTGGGTGTGACGTCTGGAGGAGGAAGATGATCACTGTCATCCAACAGCTCTGCACTCAGAGAAACACCATTGTCTGTGTAGCAGCTTGAATGTGTACTCACCCTTCAATGAGTGTGTCTGTCTGCTGTGCGGGTTGCAGGTCTGTCTGAGCTGCAGCAGTTCTCGTTGCTGATAGGCCAGCTCCTCTTCCTGCACGGCCAGGTCTTCCTGTAGGCCCCGGAGTTCCGCTTTCAGATCGTGGTTATTGGTTTCCAGGTCAACCAGGGCCCGGTCCTTGGTCTGATTGACAGGTGAATGAAATAAGAGAAAAGTGTTATGTTCAAAATACATTGTTTGACATGTTCAGTTTAAATGCACACACACACAGTACCTGTCCCTCCTCCAGTAGTTTCTCAGCTCTCTCTGTGCTGGAGCAAAGACCCTCCTTCACAGCTGCTAACTCTGCCTCCAGGGCTTGATGCTCCGCCCCTAGTCTCTGTAGCTCCTCCTCCCTCTGTCTCAGGGCAGCGTCAGCCTTCGCCAGAGTTTCCTCAGCACATGTCTAAGAGAAGAGCCTTCATCATCATCAGTATGATCAATATCAACAGCACCATCAAATATGTAATCATTCTTGCAATCCATTATCCTGGGCTTTGATTAATTCAAGAACAGCACTAAAAACCTTGAAGACAAGAAACATATGCAAAACGCACACCAACACAAATCCCTTACCCTTCCTACCCACAATGTGCAGAAAATGCTGAGCGACTAACCCTACTCAACACCATTATTTTCCCCAAACACAAATCTATAGCAAACTGCTCACCAAAAGTGTTTAAAATAAAATATTGATTGGCAAGTCACATTCCAGAACACATGGCGAGAAACCTATACTCCATTCTCCATTTTCAGAAAGAAAGTAAATAAATGCCAGTGTGAAAGAACTTCACAAGACGGAACTGTTTTCTGACCACTCCTGGCTTCCTCTTTCTGATGAAGTCACTTCCTCTATGAGTAGCACTCTTCTGTTGGGTGCCAACACATCAACATCTCCTAGTTTCTCTCTTATGCCTACTCTTAGTCTCTTCCCCTCTGTAAATATACCATTTAGCTGATGCTTTTTCTCCAAAGACTCAATCTCTCGTTCACTCTCTCCCTCTAACCATAGCCAGCTGGGTTAGAGGGAGCTGAGCTGACACAGAAAAATACCTAAATAGTGAAAGCTACTTAGTGTTGCAAGTTAGGCTTAGAGAGGCTAAATGGAATGGATTACTCAAGTTTGAATGAAAACATCAGGCAGGCTTTCAAAGACGACAACTTATCCTTTCTGCGTCAACCTTTACCTACCAACTAATTCTACAAATAACTAATACTACTAAATATAACACCGCTCCTACTTGGCTAGAAAGAAATGTGTTTAAATTGATGCCACATGTTGAGTCAATCTGATTGGATCGACGCTGCCACCACTTACCAGCACTTCCTTCTGAGCCTCCTCCTGGTTGGCTCGCCTCTCCTCTAGTTGACGGCTGACTTCCTGGAGGCAGGCCCTCTGAGAGGTCACTTCCTGCTGGAGGCGTTCTATTTCCTCTTGGAGTCTGCACTCCTTCTTCCGCAGGGCCTCGCGTTCTGACGAAAGTTCAGCCTTCGCTGTCTCGACAGCCACCAAGGTCTGTAGAAGGGCTTCTGTCTCTTTCTCCCGCTCTTCAACCCTTGATTTTAGCTCCAGGACCAGGGAGTCTAGCCGAGTTTTCTCCCCTCGCAGGGAGTTCGTCTCCTGGGCAAGAGCCTGCCAGTGACCGCTCTCCTCCACAGCTGCATCCCTCTCCTCCTCCAGCCCTTCTTTCCTGGCTCTCACCTCTTCAAGCTCAGCCTCTTTTAGATGGAGTTCTCTCTTTACCTCTTCCCCCCTCTCCCTCTCTTCCCTGAGCCTCTTCCCCATCTCCTCCCCCTGTCCTCTGTACTCTTCCTCCTGAGAGAGCAGCAGTCTCTCCATCGCCTCCTTCTCTCCCACAGTCACCTCCAGCTGCCCCTGCATGGCCTCCACACGAGAACGAGAAGATGAGGAGTGGAGGAGACTCATCTCCTGCTTAAGACTGTCGCCCTCTCCTCCTCCTCTCTCTGGTTGGGGGTAGTTGGCAGGTTCCGGGCTGGGAGCAGATGAAGGGTTAACACTGTCGCCCTCTTGTGATAGGCCGCTGACCTCGTGGTAGGCGGGGCCAAGGGTGTTTAGCTCCGCCTGTAGCGTGCTGATGACCTCATGAAACCGCTCCTCCTCTTCCTGCTTGTCCTGACGCACCCTGATGATGTCACAGCGGAGGTGCTCCACCTGGGAGCGGAGGTCTTCAAGTTCTGTCTGGAAGGCCTGTAGAGAGACCGGGAGAATGGCTTCCAGTTCAGGCAAAAATAATGACATTTCCATTGTGTGTGTGTAGTGTGTACTACATTGAGGTCACAGTAGTTTGAATTCTGAGAGATTATGTCATTATATAACAGGGCTGAATTATGGAGGTCTGTGTGGGTGTGTGTGTGTGTACCGTGATGTCCCTGGCTGTCTCCAGCTCCAGTTCTAGCTTGTGTATCTCCTGGGTCAGGTGGTCTATCTCGTCATTCTTCTCCTCTAACAGAGCAGATGGGAGACTCTCCTCCTCTCCAATCTCTCTCTCCTCCAGGCGAAAGGTAAGGGCTGAAACTGTCTCCTAAACAGAGAAAGACACAGGGAGGAGATTTAGAATACAGTAGGACAATCATTGTTGGCATTAGAGAGGACTAACAAGTACTAGCATGACTGAAAACTGTAGCAGACCCACTTTGAGAGAAGCGACTTGGTCGTGAAGCTGGGTGATGGTATCCGTGTTCTGATTGGTCAGGAGCTCCAGCTGGAGAGTGAGATGTTTTAACTCCGCCTCTTTTATGGTCAGGTCTCTCTGAGTCTCCTCCATTTGACCAACCAACACACACACCTAGAACACACACACGTTAACAAATTAATGCAACCAAGCAAACTAATCTTCTCTGGCCAAAGATCTCCATACACTAGCAGTTAAGCTCTGTTAGACCTTTTACTAAAGCAGGTGTTGAGGTTGGAAAAACACACCTGTTGCTCCTTGTTCTGCAGGTCTTGCTGTGCGGTGTCCAACGCGTCTCGGAGAAGCTGGATGGGGTTGGGGGTGCTAGCATTGTTGGTCTCGTCCAGTTTAGACTGCAGCGCTGAAATCTGGAGACGATTTGACAACTGCTGCTGCTGCAATGACTCCTTATCCTGGAGGGAGAGAGAGCGTCATTTAGTGTGTGTGTGAGAGAGAGAGAGAGAGTGATAGAGTTTACCTGTGTGAGCTCCTCTTCTCTCTGCCGAGTTCTGCGCAGCTCCTGCTCCAGTCGACTGACAGCTCTGCTGCTCTCGGAGCTGCTTAGCAACGCCTGTTCCAGCTCCCGAATTCGCCCAGCCAGCTTGTCAATCTCCTCATTGCGCTCAGCAACCTCGAGCTGGACCTGTTGATTGGCTGCCAGCAGGGAGGTGTGGTCTTCTGTCTTGTCCCTGATGAGGGCTTGAAGGCTCTCCACCTGAGAAAGAAACACAGGGGGGGGGTAATATCGGTTGTCAGGGCACCAGTTGCCAGGGGTCCTATGGGGTTTCCCATGTTAAGCTGTACGCCGGGTTTACTAAAGCCATTCCGGGTCTGCAGCCACTACAACTACTGAAGCCATGAGACAGAGCAGCAACACACAGCACAGAGGGATGAGATGGAGGGAAGGGAGGATGAGATGGAGGGAAGGGAGGATGAGATGGAGGGAAGGGAGGATGAGATGGAGGGAAGGGGGATGAAAAGGAGAGAGAAGCAGCGGCGCTCTAACGGCAGATGTATCTTCAATGCTTATGTATCAGTTATTCACGCAGGTGTGATCACAACACACACACACGGTGGGGGCAGAGTAGCATGTAGCGTTAGGAGTCACTGGAGAGATTCCATACCTGCAGAACCAAGTCCTCAATCTAGAGCATTCCGTGAAATAAAACAAAACAAACGGTCAGCAACAGGTCCATTCAGGAGCAGGACCTCAAACATTAGAAACATTCAATATCTATAATGACTCATCAGATATCGTCTTGACTAAACACTGCAGTATTAAAGACTTAACACACTAAGGTAAGAATGCGTGTGTGTCTTACCCGCTGGCCCTTGCTGGCCCCGGCAGTGTGTCTGGCTGGCTGTCTGAGCTGAGCCTCCAGACTTCTGATCTCCTGTTGGAACTCATCTCTCTCATGCTCCCGCTCCACTGCCTGCTCCTGGAGAGACACAGAGATAAACTTGTGTGTGTTTTACACATCCATACATTTCCACCCAGCGTGACACTTACGTCTATAAACTGCCTGTTGTGTTTGAGCTGTTTCTCGAGGGCCTGGACACGCTGCTGGAGGTCCTCTGATTGAGCCCTGTGCTGCTGCTCCGCCGTGAGGCCCTGGTTCTCCTGTTCCTCTAGCTCGGTCTCCAGAGCCCTGAGGCGCAGAGACAGTGAGCTGCGGTCTTTCTCTGCCTGCCGCTGCACACACAGCCTCTCCTGGGCCAGACGATCTGCCTCAACGAGGAGGCCTTTAGACGCACAAACACAGACAGGAAACTGAGCAACAAACGCGTGTCCCCCTCTATACTCTGGACAGGACCCTACAGGAAGAACAGACAACTAAGAACAGGACTCAACGTGTACACAAAACATATGCAACATAATCAATCCCAGTTAAGCTTATACCACAATTTCTCTCATCTATCCCCTTCCTCACCCTTTTCTCTCTCTCCCAGTCCGGCGGTGAGATGGACCTTCTGGCGCTGGAGGAGACTGTGCTCCTCGCTTAGCTCCTGCAACTGCACCCTGAGGTCCTCTAGCTCAGAGGTGAGGCCTTCCTTCTGATGCAGCTGCACCCTGAGGCCCTCCAGCTCCACCGTGAGGCCATCCATCTGGTGCAGCTGCGCCCGGAGGCCCTCCAGCTCATCTACAAGCCGTTCTTCCTGAGCCTCCTTTTGTTGTAGAGATCCTTCCAGAGTTGCCTTCTCAGCCACATAGCCCTCCAACAGACCTACACACAACAACAGTATACACACACAGATGCATGAATGCACACACAATATCACACTGTTTTTACAAACAAAGATTCTAAAAACACATCGGAGAGACACAGTATCTCTACAGACCTTCGGCCTTGTGGAGCTCCAGCTGGAGCTTGCTCTTGAGTCCCACTTCCTGGTCCAGCTGATCCAGCACGAGCTGGTGTTGGAGCAGCATCTGGGAGGAGTCTGAACGGCCCTGGGAAAATCTCTCCTCCAGAGACAGATGGACAGAACAAGACTCCTCCAACTAGAGAGACCAAAAAAGAGCGAGAGAGAGACAGAGGAACACAAAGATAAGTGGCTGAGCTTCATGCAAATTCAATGCATAGAATGTTGTGTTGACCCCCCCACTAACCTCTCAAGCGTTCACTGCATGCCGACAAGCTAGTGTGTGTGTTACCTGTGTGCAAGCGCGTGTGAGGAGCTCCAGGAGTGTGTCCACAGAGTGGCGTAGTTGGCTGCAGGCTCCCAGGGCTGCTTCCTCTCCCAGGGCTGCTTCCTCTCCTCCAGAGTTTTTTTGGGACTCTGCCAGTAGAAGGCTCTCACACACACGCTGAGAGAGATCTAGAGCGCCTGTCGACATGTCTGCTACAGAAAGAGGAGACAGGTCAGGTATTACACACACAGTTATCAGTCCTTTCTTCCCAAGTGTGTCCTTGTTCACTCCCTGTCATAAATGTATCAAGGAAACAGATCCAGTTGTTAGATTCCACCTACCTGCCACTTGATTGGTTGTTTCCTCTCCTGGCCTCTCACCCTGATCATGACCTCTGACCCCGACACAGGCTTTGACCCGGCAGCCAATTAGCTCCTCCATTGCCATGGTGCTCAGAACCACCTCAATCAGAACCTTCCTCAGTCTCTCATTGGCTGACTGGAGAGTGTGCCTAGAGGTCAGAGGTCAAAGTGAGACGAGACCAACAAAATCACTCCATTTGTTTTTTAAACTCGAAAGCTCGAATTAATGAAGCATATACACTCTAGCTGATCATTGTCAGGCCTACATTCATCCAGACAGCCTCACCTCTCCTCCTTGGCAGTGTGTAGGTCCTCAGTAAGCATGTTGAGGAGGTTGCCTCCCTCCTGACTCTCTCGTTCTCGCCGTTGGAGGAGTGTATCCAGGGTCTCCATCTCTGACCTCTTCCCCTCCAACTCCCCCTGTAGATTACCCACCTCCGCTCGCAGCTGGAGAGCGAGAGAGTCATAGCACAGCAGTACCAATACAAAAGACAGAAAGAGACACACACACACACACACACACCTCTGTGTGCAGCTGAGAGCCAGAGAGAAAAGAAACCAGAGACAGGAAACCAGTCATCACAAGACGTGATCCAAGAATTGTCCTCCCAGTCATAGATACCACAGTTGCATTCAACATCACACTCCCTTTACATAACAGAACCAAAAGCAGAACTGTATCTTGTAATGTCCAATCAGAGAAAGAGAGACTGACAGTCTCCATTTTCAGTCAGCATTAGTTTGAGATTTGCCTATTTAGCCTTCCAGGAAGCACTCTCACACAAACGTAGAGCTACACAAACAATGGTGTAATCCTGTGTGCCTGACAGGCAGCAGCTCTGCTTCAACACAAACATTTAGTGAGAGTGAGTTGAAATCTGAACTCCCTCCCATTTCTTCCCTCTCCCCCTCTGAATCCCTTTACCTCTCCTTCCCAAAGCTTTTACTTGGCTCCTCTCTCCATCTCCTCCGCAGTCTCGCTCGTTCTCTTACAATGTCTTCCCCTTCTTTCTCCCTCCGTCTAACAACCAATACTAGTTGCCTTAGCAACAGTCCCCCCCATATCCCTAAGGTGGGGGGGGCACAAATACCCCACACTACCTGATCCATGGAAACAGACACTATTGAAACAAACACATCCACACCCCTGGTGGGGGGGGGGGGGGGTCTAAAATAGCATTGGAATAGAATAGATCGTCTCTGTGAATAAAGTTGGATAGAAAGCAGAACTGCCGGTCATGGTTAGCTTGGGAACTCTGCCGTGATGAACATACTGGGAGGAATGGATGGATGAATAGATGAATGAAAATAATTTTTGAATAAACAAATGGACAAATGTGCATGTAACTGAAATGCCATTATGCATGGAGAGATTAGAGATTTACATCCAGACAGCAGAGTGTGTGCACGCCAGACAGCAGAGTGTGTGCACGCCAGACAGCAGAGTGTGTGCACGCCAGACAGCAGAGTGTGTGCACGCCAGACAGCAGACACACGGGATTAGTATTGAGATTAATGAGGAAGATAATCCCTTTAGAAGAGCCACAGGGCAGTGAGAGTGTGGTTCTAGACATTAAGAGTGATAAAAAACATCCTCTTTTTTTATTCTCCTCCTGCAAGTCTCGCACCACAATCATCCTCTTCCCTCTGTCTCCTCTACTCTTATATATCACCATCTCCTCTCTCATTTTCTCTCCCCTCTTTCTCCCTTTGTGCCCCCCTCCCTCAGTCTGGTGATAGTTGGGCTTGTCTGGTCTTGCCCACAGAATTAATTTCATACTAACAGTGTGTGGTGTGTGTTTCAGAGTATGTGAGTGGAGGTTGAGCGATTGGAAATCCCACTCTTCGCTCATGCTGGAGCTCCATGTCCTTTCCTACCGCTGAAAACCGCACACCGTGTCCTGTCCTACCGCACACCGTGTCCTGTCCTACCGCACACCGTGTCCTGTCCTACCGCTGAAAACCGCACACCGTGTCCTGTCCTGTCCTACCGCACACCGTGTCCTTTCCTACCGCTGAAAACCGCACACCATGTCCTGTCCTACCGCACACCGTGGCCTGTCCTACCGCACACCGTGGCCTGTCCTACCGCACACCGTGGCCTGTCCTACCGCTGAAAACCGCACACCATGTCCTGTCCTACCGCACAGTGTCCTTTCCTACCGCACAGTGTCCTTTCCTACCGCACACAGTGTCCTTTCCTACCGCATTTGCTCCCTTCATTAAAATCCCTATTTAACCAACACCCATCTATTTTTGTGACTATGTGGACCTACTGTGTTTTAGACATTAAAGGTCAATGAATTTCCATTGAGGTCACACTTTCTGACCCCTAAATAGTGGGTCCAGAGAAACAGGTTATGGGTAGAGTGTGTGTGTGTGTGTGTGTGAGAGAGAGTGTGAGTGAATGAGAATACCTCACCCAGAGTATGTGAGCAGAGTTGAGCAATCAGAAAATCGCTAAAGATATATATATAATCCAAATTCATTCCATTAATTAAAATCACAATTGAACTAGCAGCCATCCATTTTTGTGACAACCTGGACCTACCATTTAGGCTACATATCATATTACACAGCATATAAACACTCTAATTAGGTCAGGAGCCAGGCAAGAATAAGAAGGAACAAAAATGTATTATTTTTGTGACTATGTGGACCTACCCTTTGGTTTTGAAGTATTGAAACCAAACCATATGATTTGAATGAAAAGTATTATAATAAAGATGAAAAGGTGAATGTAAGAGGTGCTCATCATTCCAAATAGACTGTATGTCATATTAAACAGTATATAAACACACTAAATACGTCAGGAGCCCGACAGGGAGTCTAATAAGGAACGGAAATGAATTATTTAGGCTATATTATTTCAATTATTTCAAGGCTATGGCCTACAAAGAAAAACATTGAGAAGCATTTTCTAGTGTCGACACAATAAGCTGGTAGGGACATAAAGCGTATTCAATCACTATAATCTAGAACATGTGCATGTAGGCTGTGACTTACATAGAATTAAATACAAATAAAATAATGACTTATTAGTGCCTTCATTTTTAGAAACCTGAGTTTGGCCAGTCTGTGGCTTCAGGCTCATACGATGGTGTCTGGAGAGCAGGTCAGCAGCAGAGAATATCCTCTCCACACTTGCAGAGCCACCGGGGATGCAGAGTTGTTTTTACCATCATACTACCTCAGATTCTACAATGACTCTTTAGTTGTGGACACTAACATTGGATCCCCTCTTTTTGCTCCTCATCCTTGGAAGTCAACTTGATTTTGCACCTGTGTGTTTTATTAGTTTCTGAAAATATTCAGCAAACAGACAGTAGCTAAAGCAAGGGGCTATAGCTGCACACAAGTAGACGACAAGTGCATGCTGGGCCGGGCATGCCCTGAGCTCCTGAAGTAAACGCTACTGGAGTGAAGTTGGAGCGGGCGAGAAGGCCGACGCTCTAGCCTTTGGGAATCTCGCTCGGCGCTCCAGTCATATTGGACACGCTCAAATACTCTGGTGTGTGTGGTGTGGGTTACCTGTGACACCACAGTGTCCAGCTGTAGCAGTTGTGCAGTGAGCTGGCTCATCTTGTCGGTGTAGCTTTGTTCTTTCTGCTCGTGTTCAGCACCGAAGCTCTGCCTCTGTTCTGATAGCTCCGCCTCCTTCTGCTTCTCAAACTCCGCCTTCGGAGGAAAGAGATGCTGGTAATGCTGTCCAAACCGCCAGAGAGCACTTCTGTTCTAATAACTTGTTCTAAAACTCACACCAAGGTTACTGGGTAACAAGCTCTCCCTTTTCCAACGTTTAATGTTAAAACTACAACCAAAAACTCCCAAGCTGATTCAGACTGACTGACTAACTAACAGACTGCTAGCTCTCGCTCAGCTCAAATATATCATTTTTTAAATATATATATATATATATATTTTTTAAGTGTACAAAATAAAACCTTCTGCATCAGAGGATCAAAAGCTTAAATCCATCCCATTTAGCCACTGTTCACGTGGTAGTAACACACACCCACAAAAATATAGACACACACGGATACCACCGATACGAAACACACACACCGTCCTATATGAAGAAAGGATTATGATGGTTGTGTAAATCTCATGGGACACTGGCCAAGCATGGGCTAACCCTAGTCTTGCTGGGGTGTACACACATATGCTCGCACACACAGAAAGAGACAGAACTCCAAAATCTAGCCCCATTATATAATCTGTCAGAATTCAGTTTCTCTCAGTGATCTACACGTGGAACACAATGGCAGACTGTGACATCAAGACAGGGAAAGGTGATAACTAGTCAGATGCACAACTGAATGCGTTTTAGCCAAATGTATCCTAAAAGACACTGTTCCATACGTTCCTGTATAGGACATTGCCATGTTTAAGACTGATGAAGATCTCCTCACACCGTTTTCCCCACCCTCTCTCCCTCTTCGGATTTGGAGTCTTCAAGCAATACGATGAATATTTCCTCCAGCCTATCAGACAGCAAGTTAATTCCTCTTCCTCCACCCGTCATCCCTCCCCCTCTCCATCTCTCTCCTCCTCTCACCTTCAGTCGGCTGATCTTGTGCTGAAGTCTCTCCTCTGCTTGGGCCTTCAGAAGCTCAACCTCCAGGAAGTGCAGCCGTTGCCGTGACAACGACTCCTCCAGCTCCCGGCGACACGCCTGTAGCTCTCTCACAGACGCACTCTTTAGCTCCTACACACACACACAATGACCCCTCGTCTAATACAGTGTGTGAACGCACAATGAGAGAGTAATCCCTTCGCTTTTAAATGCCATTAGAGACACAGTCAGCATTAAGACTACTGAGAAGGGGAATGGGATGTTCTGGAATGTTGTGTAAGTGTGTCAGACCTGAAGCTGCTGCTGGTGCTGTGTGTTGAGTTGCTGTGTCTCTGAGGTGTAGGTGCGTGTGAGCCCCTCTAAGGCGGTGCAGTGCTGTTGCGCCAACTCCAAGACCTGGAGACAGACACGACCAGATCAAAACACACCTGAATGGATGGACGGATGCTCAGATTAATGGATAGACCAGCCAAGACGTGGAGGGATGAGTACCTTTTTCCTGAGGGCCTCCAGAGCCGTGTGGTGTTCAGCTTCTAAGGCCTCTCTCTGGATTGTCAACTCATTCTGAGAGAGAGAGCAATAAAGAGAAAACAGAATTGTCTAATGAATACACAAGACCATTCTTTTTTTACTGTGGTGAATTTGCATCTTTCCTTGACATCAAATGACCACTGTTGTCTCACCTGGTGGGTGTGGCTGAGCTCTTTTGCCATGGCGCTAAACTTCTCCATGTGAAGCTGAGCCAGCTTCTTCCTCAGCTCCTCCCTGACAGACTGCTGCTCCAACCCATCACACTCCACTTCCCGCATATGCTCCGCCTCAAGCTGTGACTTCTGATAGCGTAGAGTCTGAGATAAGGGAACATTAAGATAAAATAGATGTGGAATGTAGAATACAGATATACAAGATTTAAAACTGTGTGTGTGTGTGTGCGCATGTTCTCACCTGGATCTCCCTCAGGTACGTGGTCTCCAGTGTGTCCATATTACCCAGCATCCTCTTCTCCAGCTCTTCCCTCTCTTCCTGATGCCGGTGTTCTAACTCTGCCTCCTGTGCCTCTAGCTGAGCCTCATTGGTTTCCTGTAGGACTGCCTCCAGGCGATCGAGCTCTGCCTTGCGTTTTGATTCAAGGCTAGTTTCCAAGACAACAAGCTCCTCCTTGTGTTTTGTTGCGATCTCCATTGCCATTGCTTTGAGCTCAGCCTTGTGATTGGCCAACAAGGACTCCAGTTCTACTTTGTGATTGGTTCGTAGTGTGTCCATGTCCTTCGTGTGGTTGGTCAGTAGCGTGGTTTTCAGGAGTTCCATGGTGGCCAGGTGTTCCTCCCTCAGCTCCCCCAGAGAAACCTCACCCTGCTGGGCCAGACGCTGCTCCAACTCCTCCCTCTCCTCCTGGAACCTACACACATGCAGAACAGGTCAGCCAGATTCATTTCAAGATGAAAGGACAGATATAGAGCGTTAACTCTCTCTGTGAATTAATTAGTTTACAATGGGGCAAACTTTCACTAGCTCGTGAGAATCTCTGGTATTATATGAAACACACTGTATTAACCTACAGACATACTACCCCCCCAGCCAGGTCTCACCTGTCCTGGGCTTGGCACAGCCTCTGGTCTCCCTGCTCCTGAAGCAGAGCAGTCAGCTCCTTGACCTCAGCAGCCACGGTGGACTTGGCCCTGGTCAGCTCAGCTTCGTACTGGGCCTCTAGTCTCTGTCTCACTGCCACCACCTGGGGGTCTGGGGGAGAGACATGTGAGACAAAGGGCAAAGACCACACAGAAGAGACAGGAGAATAAGGGAGTTGTTAAACTACACAAAACCTTTTCATGTACTTACTCTGGTTGTTGTCCAGTGAGGCTTGTAGACTCCTGAGCGCTGCTCTCGCCTCCTCAATCCCTTTCTCCAGAGCTTTCCTTTCCGCTGCCATCCCTCTCTCCAGCTCCTCTCTCAGGGCAGAGACCCGTGCCTCCCCCTCCTCCTGGAGCTCCTGTCTGAGCCTCTGCACCTCCTCCGCTCTCCTCAGGGTCATCTCCTCCATCACACGTTCCTCTGCTAGTTTCACACCCAGCTCCTCAGCAAAGCTCTGCTTCAGCTAAAAACATCCAGGTCAGCATACGGTCATTCTGGGTCAACATGTGGCAACACTCATTACGCTGTCACACAATAATGTTTATACAGTTGAAGTCAGAAGTTTACATAGACAGTTATTCAACCACTCTACAAATTTCTTGTAAACAAACTAGTTTGGGCAAATCGGGTAGGACATCTACTCTACGCATGACAACAATTGTTTACAGACAGATGATTTCACTGTATCACAACTCCAGTGGGTCAGAAGTTTACATACACTAAGTTGACTGTGCCTTTAAACAGCATGGACAATTCCAGAAAATGAAATCATGGGTTTAGAAGTTTCTGATATGATAATTGACATCATTTGAGTCAATTGGAGGTGTACCTGTGGATGTATTTCAAAGCCTACCTTCAAACTCAGTGCCTCTTTGCTTGACATCATGGGCAAATCTAAAGAAATCGGCCAAGACCTCAGAAAAACAATTGTAGACCTCCACGAGTCTGGTTCATCCTAGGGAGCAATTTCCAAACATCTGACGGTACCACGTTCATCTGTACAAACAATAGTACGCATTGTATAAACACAATGGGAACATGCAGTCATCATACCACTCAGGAAGGAGACGCGTTCTATCTCCTAGAGATGAATGTATTTTGGTGCGTAACATGCAAATGAATCCCAGAACAGCAAAGGACCTTGTGAAGATGCTGGAGGGAACAGGTACAAAAGTATCTATATCCACAGTAAAACAAGTTCTATATCGACATAACCTGAAAGGCCACTCAGCAAGGAAGAAGCCATTGCTCCAAAACTGCCATAAAAAAAGCCAGACTACAGTTTGCAACTGCACATGGAGCAAAGATCATACTTTTTGGAGAAATGTCCTCTGGTCTGATGAAACAAATATAGAACTCTTTTGGCCATAATGACCATTGTTATGTTTGGAGGAAGAAGGGGGATGCTTGCAAGACAAAGAACACCATCCCAACCGTGAAGCACTGGGGTGGCAGCATCATGTTGTGGGGGTGCTTTGCTGCAGGAGGAACTGGTGCACTTCACAAAATAGATGGCATCATGAGGCATGGAAATTATGTGGATATATTGAAGCAACAGCTCAAGATATCAGTCAGGAAGTGAAAGCTTGGTCGTAAATGGGTCTTCCAAATGGACAATGACCCCAAGCATACTTCCAAAGTTGTGGCAAAATGGCTTAAGGACAACAAAGTGAAGGTATTGGAGTGGCCATCACAAAGCCCTGACCTCAATCCTGTAGAAAATGTGTGGGCAGAACTGAAAAAGCATGTGTGAGCAAGGCCTACAAACCAGCTCTGTCAGGAGGAAATGGGCCAAAATTCACCCAACTTATTGTGGGAAGCTTGTGGAAGGCTACCCAAAACGTTTGACCCAAGTTAAACAATTAAAGGCAATGCTACCAAATACTAATTGAGTGTATGTACATTTC
The DNA here is from genome assembly GCF_002021735.2 of Oncorhynchus kisutch. Taxonomy (NCBI): domain Eukaryota; kingdom Metazoa; phylum Chordata; class Actinopteri; order Salmoniformes; family Salmonidae; genus Oncorhynchus; species Oncorhynchus kisutch. The sequence goes on along the minus strand of NC_034189.2, from coordinate 45,620,444 downwards.
TTACCCACTGGGAACATGATGAAATAAATAAAAGCTGAAATAAATCTCCACTATTACTCTGACATTTCACATTCTTAAAATAAAGTGGTGATCCTAACTGACCTAAGACAGGCAATTATTTTCTAGGATTAAATGTCAGGAATTGTGAAAAACTGAGTTTAAATGTATTTGGCTAAGGTGTATGTAAACTTCCGACTTCAACTGTATGTACTTGCTGTGAGTGTGTGTGTGTGTGTGTGTACCTTCATAGTGCGTGAGCGTAGCCCCATGTTGTGTGTGTCTGCCACGGCAGCCAATTGTGTCTCCAGGTTCTGGATCATGGTCGTTCTGGTCTGCAGCTCCTCAGAGTGACACCACATCCTATGCTCCACCTCCACCTGTTCACATCACATTAGCAAACCTACTTCCACTGGAAACTTAACAGAACTTCGATTCACAGAATCTAATTCATTCACTATCATCATTCATACCTCCACCTGTCTGGCAGCCTCCAGACGCACTCTCGTCAGCTCTGTGTGGAAGAGATTAGAGGAAAAGGATCAATTGAGGGAAAAATAACCTTTTTATATGTTGAAGAATATTCCAATTGCGTGTGTGTGTGTCCGTATACCTCTGACATGGCTGTCTGACAGTTTAGTGCGGAGTTGTTCCATCTCGAGGGCGTGGCGAGTCTTCAGCTCCTGCAGGTCGCCATAGTAACGATCAGACAGGTCCAAACGCACCTAGAGAGAAAACGAAAGAGTGAGGGGAAAGACTAGGCCTGATCATAGGTGAGACTGCTCCTGTGTGTGTGCGCGCGCTCTGCGTTTACGCTTGGAAAATGTGGCGCCGGACATTTGACCGGCAGCATTTTAATTTACCGGACATTTATTACATTTGCCGGACCAATATATATATTGGGTGCGTAACCTGATTAGGGCGTCCCACCCACAGTGCTCTGAATTCCAGAAGTCCCATTTTGCATCTTCGAGTCTATGGCTTGTGTCCTTAACGAATTCCGACGCGCAATTTGAAGATGTTAGAATCACTGTCCACATGTATTTTTCTTCAGCCAACGAGAGGAGTAACGAACAGCAAAATCACAAGCCTATGTCAATTTACTATTTCACATAGAAGAAAGGTTTGTTCTGTGAGAGAAAGAAATAGCCAACCCCAAACAGACTCTAGGACAGTTGTGGGTTGATAAATCCCAAATTCATACAACCAGTAGGCCTAGGATACACCCCAAAAAACATTTTAAAGGAACGAGGCTCATGCAACAGATCAGAACATTTAGCTTAAAATGTTGATCAACTATTATTTCTTTACATTCTAAGAGCAGCAATGCGCACGAGGCAGTAGGCTACGTGTGAATGTTCATTCCATAATACAGTTAGCGGAAAACACTTGTCAAAAGGGCACCGCACATGCCAGCGATTTCAAGAGATGAAAATATCTGTTAGATACGTAGAACGAGGGGAGATCTAAAGATACAACAACTAGCATGAGTTGCTAATATGACTAGGATTGTGCCTTTGGCTACTGGACAATGAAAGTTGATTTGAAATCCAACATAAGAGAAATAGGCTACTGGTTTAAATGGCATATGGAAGTCTTTATAGAATAATTGCCTGCACATTTGCTTGGATTTTGGCTATGCTACTTTGAAGCAAGGTAAGACATGCTTAATAATATGTAGTTTCAAACAATTAAGTATGTTTTCAAAATGCATACTGCCTCCAGCACATCTCAAAGTGGTGTGTGACACACTGAAGCCTGCCTAGTTACCTAGGTACTTGAAATGGTGAATGGGAAGCGTGCTTCAACTACCAGATGAGAAATAACAAGCTATTATTAAATCGTGGCCATCAAAACTGCATTAAGAACTGTAGCACAATGATTGTGTTTATAAAAGCAAGTTTCACTCCAGCAGCAATAAACAAGCTGTTTGATGATCTGTAGCAGCAGCTCTCGTGCCGACATCGACAGACACTTCAATCACTGAATACTGGCATTTTGGCCTATGGGATTTATTTATTTCTCCCGGACAATTGGCAAGGCCAATTTTATATATTGGCTTTTCATTATTTTTGGAATGGGGGGGGGGGGGGGGCAAAAGCTGGCTATTACCGGTTAACGGTAAAACCCTGGTGTGTGTGTGTGTGTGTGTGTGTGTGTGTGTGTGTGTGTGTGTGTGTACCTGTAGCAGCTCCTCTCTGTAGGACAGGGCCAGAGAGGACCGTAGGTTAGACAGTTCCTTAGTGTGTCTCTCCTCCAACTGGACACGCAGCTGGTCAAACACCTCCTGGTGTTTCTCCAGTTTCAGTGTGATCTCAGCCAGAACATCGTTCCTCTCCTCCTCCCCTCTCCCTTCAGACAGGAAACTACACACATGACAGCGGTCAGTAAGATGGCCCACCACTGGCCCAGGCTTATAGATTGTGTGCAATTGCCGGCTGGTGGGCAGATTAGCCGATTGAGGCCTACTAGCATACCTAGCATCCTGGGTCTTGAGTACAGAGTCCTCCAGGGCTCCCTCCACCAGTCTCAGCTGCAGCAGGGCTATCTCCTCCCGGTAGCTCTCCTCTGCTACTCGCAGACGCTGCTCAAAGTACCTGACCGGGTATACATTAATGGGGTGTAAGTGTGTGTTCACATGCATGGGTTTACATTGGTGTGTTCACTTGTATACCCTGTGCATGTACCTACCTGTATAGGTGTGTGTAGATCACATTCAGCTGCATAGGTGTGTGTGTGCGTGTACCTCCTCAGGTTCTCCAGCTCGACCTCGTTCTGCTCATTGATCTCCCGCCTCTGCTCGTTAAACCCCGCCTGCAGACGCTCGATGCCATCCCCCCGCGACGAACGAGCTAGCAGCTGCTCCTTCAACTCTGGAGTGCGAGGCGAAGGAAAATGAGAAGGTATCTGAAATTCTGATGGCTAACCAATCAAGTTCTAGCATAGGTCCAGAGTGTGTGTGTGTGTGTGTATACTCACCTCCCAGTTCCTGGCGGTTGGTCCTCATGTTGTCTAGCTGAGCGACCTCCTGGTCACAAGTCTGTCTCAGAGTCACTTGCTCCCCATGCAGACGACACACCTAAAGGGGGGGGAGATGTTTAGGAAAGGCACCATCCAAAGCATAAAGCTAATCTCAGAAACAGAAGTGTGTGTGTTCACCTCCTGCTGTAGCTGCCGTGTTTGCTCCTCTCTCTCCTGCAGCACCACTTGATGTCTGGACACCAGATCCTCTACTGCACCTGGAGAGTAGCGGTAACACATTCATAACATCCTTACCACGTGTTTACAACATATGGACAAAATCAATAACACTTATTAGTCGACTCACGGGCAGCAGCGTCCCTGTCGGTCCAGGCCTGGCTCAGCTCCCCCTCCAGCCTCTGAAGCTCCTCCAGGCTAGCCCGGGCCTCGGACAGATCTGCCCCAGTCTGGGTGAAGGCTGCCTGGGTAGAGGAGAGTGATAGCCGAGCCTCTGACAGCTGTGTCTGGAGCTCTGACTGGGCCTTCTCTGACTCCTGCTGCCACCGGGACCTCAAGGCCACTATTTCTGCAGCCTGCCACTCCTCCATGGACGCTCTCTCCTGGGAGAGACGACTCTCACACTCCTGCCTCAGAGCATCTACACACACAATGACAAAAATGGTCACCAATGACAGTTTACTCGATCAGGTCAGATGAAGGTCCATTTGTTAAACAGAGCTATGCATTGGAGCATCTGAGTGAGAAGGCCCTATTCTACAACCATCATCCTCACCCATGTTCCTGTGATACTCCTGCTGCTCTCGCTGGATCCTCTCCTCACTCTCAGCTCTCAGCCTCTCCACCTCTAACTGCTGTCTGGCCTGCAGCACGGCCCTCTCCTGGGCCCACTTCTCCCTGAGGGAAGCCTGGAGCTCGCTTAGAGAGGCCTCCCGCTCTCGCTGCAGGTTGGTCTGGGAGAGCTCTAGCTGGGTCGTTTGGTGGTTGGTCAGGCTCAGACGTAGCGCCTCCAGCTCCAGAGCCTGTTGGCTCTATAGCGCGATAGATAAGAGAGAGAGGTAGGTAGAGGGTAGGGTTTCCATTAGGAAAATGTGAAGCCGGACATTTGAAGGAAGCATTTTAATATAACGGAAACATGAGAAATGTACTTGACCCATACGTATTGGGTGCGCAACGTAATTAAGGCGTACACCCACAGTGCTCAGAATGACAGAAAACACATTTAGATTATGGTTATTAATTTTAAAGATCGCTCTGCCATTTCCTGGTTGCTAAAATTCAAATATTTTGCTTAATTTCAGTTTATGTAACAAAGCAAGTAAAGTGTACAGCATCATTGTACCATCTAAACCACTGTGAAATATCTTAATGGGAAGGATAGAAATACCACACAAAACAGCTCTACCACTTCTTAGACTTGCTTTCAATGACAATGACAGATCTCTAACACACATTTCTATGAGAATTTGGTCAGGTCTCCCAAAAAGTGACATATTGCAGCTTTAACAGAACATGCAACTTGAGGATGCAACGACACGCATCCTTACCAAAAACCTATTTCACTAAATAGTCTGGTATTTCCATCAATTAATTATTTCATATTTTTTGGGACAACTGGCCGGCTATTATCGGCTAACGGAAAACCTGGTAGGGGTGGTTGTGTGTGTGTGTGCCTGTGTCTAGTTGTGTGTGTACCTGTATCTGCAGTAGTTCTGCTTGGTGGGCTGTCTCCATGCTCTCCTTCTGGTCCCCTGATAGCTCTGCCTTCAAACGGCTAAGCTCCTCCCTCTGCTGTGACATCATCTCCAACAGCATCCTCTGGTGTTCTCTCTCGTTCACCTGGAGACAGAAAACAAGAGATAGAGGGTGGATGACTAGCAGAACACAGGTATGTGAATAGATTGTTGTTGTAGTAGGTAGTAGGTAGTAGTAGTGTGTGTGTACCTGTTTGATAAGGCTGATCTGTCTCTTCTGCTCCTCCTCCAGACTGTGTCTCTGCTCACACAGCTCTTTCTCCAGACGGCCGCTCAGCTCAGACACCTCCTCCTGGTGTTTCTCCTGCAGCTCCTGCACGTCCTCACTGTGAGATCTTCTCAGTCTCCCTGTGGCCTCCTCCACAGACCGCATCTGCTGCTCCAGGAGCGCTTTCACCTCCTGCTCCCTCTCCCTCCGCTGCTCCTCCAGCAGGCGTCTCACCCCCTGCACCTCCCCGTCCTTCTCCTGCCTCTCCACCTCCCACTTCTCCCTCTCCTCCGCCACCTGAAAAAGAGAATTCATATGTCTGTTCAGTACTTCCTGAACAGGTCCAAATACATAGCCTAATCATCATCCTCCTCCTCATCACAACCACCCTCCTCCACACCTCTTCCTCCTTGTCTCGGAGCTGTCTCTGGAACTCCTCCATCACCTTCTCCAGCCTCTGTGAGGTTCTGTCCATCTCCTCCTCTCTCCTTCTGCCCTCCTCCCTCTCCCTCACTCCCTGGGCCTGCAGCTCCTCCAGGTTCCACAGATTCTGTCTCAGACACAGCAACTCAGACTCTACCTCTGTTTTCTCCCTCTCCGTCTGCTCTGTCCTCCTCTCCCTCTCCTCCGCCTCCTGCCTCGCTGTCTCCGCCTCCTTCTGGGCTCTGTCCATCTCTTTCTGAGCGGTGTCGAGCTCCAGGGTTTTCTGACTGAGGAGAGCGGTGGTGGTTTTGTGCCTGGTTTTAGTTTCTTCCAGCAGGGCTAGAAGCTGGTCACGATGGGTCTGGAGAGGAGAGGCGGGGTTATTAGCCTGGACCCAATTAGAACCAAACAAATCCATTAGAGAGAGAGAAGAACACCGGGATTAGCTAGTGGAAGATGAGGAGAAACAAGAGTGAGAGGGAGGAAGAGAGGAAAAAGTGAAAAGGAGAAGTAGTGAGGGAGTAGGAAGAAAGCTCCTAGCTACCTGTAGTGACTGTTGCCGTATTCCAAACAGAGCATGAACTTCAGAGGAGACAGAGTCTCCTGCCTGTTTCACCTCCTGCAGAGAGGAGACCAGCTGCTCCTGCTGCTTCAACCTGGAGAGGACACTCTTCTTCTCCTCCTCCTCCACCTCATCTTTCTCCTTGTTGCTTGCTTTCTCCAACCGGACAGAGGTGAGCAGCTCCTCCTGCTGTTTTAGACGAGCGAGGAGGAGAGATTTCTCCGCTTTTAGCTGTTCCATCACTCGTTCCTGGCTGGGGAGGAGGGTACCTCCCTCCTTCTCTAGGAGAGGAGAGGAGTTGAGTCTCTCCATCTCTTTCTCTCTCTCCTCCAGGTGCAGAGTCAGAGTGCAGAGTCTGTTCTTCAGATTGTCCTCCTCGTGTGTTTTCAGGCTGACCTCCTCCTCAGCTCTCCTCCTCTTCTCTCGCTCCTCCTCAAGGTCCCAGTGCGCCTCCTGCAGCTCCTCAGAGACCTGGGCCCACCTACACATACCATGAACAAGTTCTCCAACACAAAGGTATGGTAGACAAGTACACACTATAACACACTCACCTGGCCCTGGCCTCCTCCAGCTCCTCAGCGCTCCTCCTCAACTCCTCCATCACCACCTCCTTCTCCCTCTCCCTCAGAGCCACCTCCTCCCTGAGGTCTCCACACTGCTGGATGAGCAGCTCCTTGCCCAGGTCTGAGACCTCCTGACTCTCTGAGGCTCTGAGCCTCTCAGAGGTCTCGCTGGCGTCTCGTGACACAGAGAGGGGGTCGTTCTGCCACTGGGAGGCGAAAGTGGGCAAGGTTTCGTTCTCAGGGTCAGGGTGGTGGGACTGTGCAGTGGATTGTGGGACAGAAAAGTGAGTCTGTTCTTCCTGCGAAAAGGACAGCTGGGATTGGTCACCACCGCTGATGATGTCACTGTCCAGCTCAAACCTGTGGTGGGATGGAGGGAGAGAGGGATGAGAGGACTGAAAGGAGAGAGATTAGGAGAGGTGATTCGTATGGGGGAAAAATCCACCATAAGGGCAAAATCACACATACAGTAATTTCACTCTGACCTGTAGTTGCCAGAGTTGTCCAGCAGGCTGTGCCCTTCCAGAAAGCTGCACTCCTCCAGAGTTTCATTGGCCCAGGACAAGTGTGTGTGTGAGGGGAGGGCCGAGGGGAGGTAGCGCTCCAACAGCGGGGTGCCATCAGTGGGGAGGGACAGGTCTAGAAGGCACTCCTCTCTCTCCCCCTCCTCCACACTGGCCTTTGCCTGGTTCAGTTTGTCTTTAGAAGCCTTGAACACCAACTCCTCTCTCGTTCTCCCTCTCTCCCCCAACACCTGTCGGACTCTCTGCACCTCCTCTCCAAGTCTCCTCTTCTCCTCTTCCTGTCTTTCCCTGATCTCTCGCTCATCCTCCCTCTCGTTCCTTCTCTCCCTCTCCTCCTCCAGTCTCCTCCTTAGCTCCTGCAATTCCCTATTCAACACCTCCTTCTCCTCCTTGTACTGGTGGATCTCTCTCCTCTCCTCCTCCCTCCCTGTCCTCTCCTCTTCTAGTTGGGAAAGCATGAGCTGGTTTTTCTCCCTCTCCTCTAGCAGCTCTCTCCTCAATGTGTGTATCAGTACATCCATCTCAGGATCAATATATTGTTCTGGGCTCTCACACCCAGCTCCAGTCTGTTCATGTTCCATTCGGAGTGTGCGTATTTGGTTCCCTGGTTCTGTTACTGAGAACTCCAGGTGGTTGGGGAGTGAGGGAAGGTCGTGGGAGCTGTGGCCAGGCCGGGAGGCCTGCCGCTGGGCTAGGGAGAGCTCTGAGCCCCACTGGGTCCTGGAGGGAAAGAACTGAGAGGTCTGGAAAAGACAACAGTGATATCGAAGAGCTTACATTCACTATTTCATTAATAGCAGTAAAATAAAACATTTTAATTTTGTCAATCACAATCATGTGTACTGTACTTGTTTAACATTTTTTGAAGTGTGTGTGTGAACCTGCTGTAGCTGCATCTTCAGGGCCTGTATCTGTCCAGTGAGGGAGAAGGCCTCCTGCTGTTCCTTGTCTCTGCTCTCCAGCGCCTCCTGCAGGTTACAGCTCAGTCTGCTGATGATCTCATTACGCTTCTCTACTGCGGCCTGTAACTGCTGCAGAGAGAGAGACTATAGAGTCAGACACGGACGCGCACACAGACGTAAAACACCTTACTTTATTACATTTTATTCTGTTCACTTTGGATTAAAAGTGTCTGCTAAATGCCACATATATGATTGCAAGGGGAATGCAAAACATAACAGAGTGAGAGGAACAGGCAGAGATGGAGAGAGGGAGCGAGCGAGCGAGGGGGGAGCGAGCGAGGGGAGAGCAGAGAGAGAGCAGAGAGAGAAATGGGGAGGGAGGAAGTTAGGGAGGGAGCAGAGAGAAGCATGGATGAGAAAGATGTCCCTTCAGAAAGTATTCACTAGACTTTGTTATTGCTTTACAGCCTGAATTTAAAATGGATTAAATTGAGATTTGTCATCACTGGCCTACACACAATACCCCATAATGTCAAAGTGGAATTATGTTTATCTACATTTTTACAAATGAAAAGCTGAAATGTCTTAAGTCAATAAGTATTCAACCACTTATGGCAAAAGCCTAAACAAGTTCAGGAGTAAACACTTACTTAACTCTCATAATAAGTTGCATTGACTCACTGTGTGCAATGTGTTTAACATGATTTTTGAATGACTACCTCATCTCTTTGCCCCACATAATTTTTTTTCTCCCTCAGATGAGTAGTGAATTACAAGCACAGATTCAACCACAATGACCAAGAAGGTTTTCCAATGCCTCACAAAGAAGGGCACCTATTGGTACAGAGTTTAATGGCTGTGATAAGAGAAAATGTAGGATTGTAGATTTAGTTACATCACAATACTAATCTAATTGACAGAGTGAAAGGAACACAAAAATATTCCAAAACATGCATCCTGTTTGCAACAAGGCACTAAAGTAATACTGCAAAAAATGTGGCAAAGGAATTAAATTCTTGTCCTGATTACAAAGTGTTATGTTTGGGGCAAATCCAATACAACAGATTACTGAGTACCACTCCATATTTTCAAACATAGTGGTGGCTGCATCATGTTATGGGTATGTAACCATTAAGGACTGGAGAGTTTTTCCAGGATAAAAATAAATAAATAAATAAATGGAATGGAGCTAAGCACAGGCAAAATCCTATAGGAAAACCTGGTTCAGTCTGCTTTCCACCAGACACCGGGATATGAATTCACCTTTCAGCAGGACAATAACCTAAAACAAGTCCAAATCTACACTGGAGTTGCTTGCTTGAAAATCTATGGCAAGACTTAAATGGTTTTCTAGCAACCAATTTGACAGAGCTTGAAGAATTTTGAAAATAGTAATAGGCAAATATTGTACAATCCGGGTATATAAAGCTCTTAGAGACTTACCTATTGACTCAGGAGTGTGAATACTTATGTAAATGAGATATTACTATGTAAATGAGATATTGCATTTTCAACAAATTTGCTAACACTTCTAAAAACATTTTCTCACTTAGTCATTATGGGGTATCGTGTTTAGATGGGTGAGAAAATTTTTCTTTTTAATCCATTTTGAATTCAGGCTGTAACAAAATGTGGAATAACTCAAGGGGTTTGAATACTTTCTGAAGGCACTCTATCTGTAATTATTCAGAAGGAGCCCCGGGTTCTTATGGGTAAAAAAGCATGAGAACAAATTAATCCAAACGAGAAAATACCCAACCCAGTTAGGAGTGGTGTGTGTGGTGTGTATGTGTGTGTTTGTGGGTGGTGTGTGTCAAACAAGTGCATCTAACCATAAAGTTATGAATATAACTACTGTTCCCTGAAGGAGGGAAACGAGGTACAACACACAAGTGAAGTGTGCGTGTGTATACCTTTTGTTGCAGGGCATGCATACGAACACACTTCTAACCCATTTCTCCTGGTACATATTTAAAAACGTTTGTCATCTCTCCAGCAATAATGAAATTAGAATTCAAGCCATTTCTCTCCCATCCATCCCCTACAATAGGAAAAGCTTTACATATTTCCTAATTCATATACAAAGACTGAATGTTGATTGTCTGAAAGACATGGTATATCAGACCGTATACCATGTGTACAACATTTTAAAAACTTTTTACTAGTCTAATTACGTTGGTAACAAGTTTATAATTGCAATAAGGCACCTTGGGGGTTTGTGGAATATGGCCAATATACCACGGCTAAGGGCTGTATCCAGGCACTGTATCCTTAGCCGTGGTTTATTGGCCATATAACACACCTCCTCGGCCCTTATTGCTTAAATAAACCGTCAGTACAGTTCAGTACCTTGAGCTGATCTTTTCCAGTGCGAACCACTAGGACCTCCTCTCCCACAACCGCTATCTCCTCAGGATGCCCACTGACCGCCTGCCTCCCCGGGACACTGCTTCCCTCCTGGGGATGGTGTTGCTCCAAGTGCCCCTGGCTCCACTGGACCTCTGGAAGATGGCTCTGATCCATCTCCCCAAAACATTGTGGTTCCTTAAGGGTTCCAAAAAAGTTTTGGGTAAGTAAACCTAGTCATATTGCACATATTCATAGACTAATGCTTGGTTATCTAGAAAACCAGACAAGCTTGATCATTTGAGTGAACTATACCTTTAAAGCAGCGTGACTATCTTAGCCATTGAGAGCTATAGGGAGACGCAGATGGTGCAGGCTTTTGTTCTAGCATTGCACAAACACAACTCATTGAACACACTTGCTTTATTACTTCCATGAAATTAGGTGGACTTCCCCTATAAAGCCTGTACATAGAGTTCACAGTAATCCCATTCATGTTGCTATGACAACCAGCCACCACAAGCATCTTTGTGTTTAGTAACGCATTTCTTTCCACAGACACACTAATGACATGTTCTGACCCATGGAGAGATACATGCTCATAGAGTTGGGATTGGATTGGCATACAATCAAATCTGACAAAGACCTGATGATCAAAATGCTGCATTAAACTATAGAGTCAGCCTATGCAACAGTGTGGATATTTACATTCCTTTCATTCATTCAGCCAGAGACTCACCTCATTGTTACACATGCAGTCCTGCTGTGTGGCGTTGGCGTCTGTCTGGAGGTCCATCCCTAGGGGGCGACCTTGCGCTGGGCCGTCATTCTGCGTTGGAGACGGGCCCTTCCTCTTCTGCGTCTTTTTCTGCGCGACTTGACCGTCGCCTTTCGCCCTTTTCTGTCGGAAGCTAGCAAGCTACGCAGGAAGGACAGGGAGAGGTAGAGGGACACGTAGGTCAGGAGGGCTGAACACCACCACACTATCAGCATGTTAGGGGTAAGAAGTCAGATCACCAAAGTCCATCAAAGTTCAAATCCATCATTCCGATCAAGGAATAAAAGGCCAAAGTTCCAATCAATCATCCCAGTGATTAAAGAAGTCAGAAAAGGCTATAGGTTTAAGGGATGAAGGTTTTCATCCGCCCAATGAGCAAGAACAAGAGTTTGATTCAGATCATCTTCCCAGCACTCAGGTAACATCCCTGATTGAACCAGCAGAGAATGAAAGCCCCAGCACATTGCCAGTCCAAAGCAGTCAACCAGCCAGTCTCCACTTAGTCCTAACAGTCGTCCTAACAGTCAACCTCCCAGCATCGCTCCATAGATCTCCCAAAACAACTATCACGGGTTCTCAACAAAGCGATCGGAAAAACCTCCTGACATTTTGAAGGCCAAGTGCACTGATTCAGTCCGTGTAATTGTGCATCTTTCAACATCCCTGTCTCTCTCTCACTCCCTCCCTCCCTCTCTCTCTCTCTCCTATAAGCAGCTTAAAATCAGATTTCAGTGGTTCAGAGACCCTCGTATAACGCTCCACCTCTGACGCTCTCTCTCCCCCACGCAGCCGTTCTCTCCCTTTCAAACCGTCAAACCAATCTATCAATCCCACACAGATAAGACAACACACACGGCAGACAAGCACACTCGTCTCAATATGACACTTCAACCTCCCGCCGAGGGTTGGGATGGCAGTGTAATGCAGAGAACGCAGGAGGAGCTTTGTCTCGAGCCCAAAGTGTGTGTCAAGGTGGTAGCACGTGTTTTGTTCCAACCCAAGCAAACCCGTAACAAGCCGACCCATGTCATGTCCAGCCCCAGAACTCATGTTGCATTGAGCAGTGCTACTGACCCATAAGAGTGTGTGTTTCAATGCCTGATCTCTACATGTGGGCTGTTCTACTCGATTGAAGTCTATCCAGCTTTCAGCAGATACTGTACACACCCACTCTACACCCACTCTACACCCACTCTACACCCACTCTACACCCACTCACCATCCTCAGCCTCCTGTGTCTGACTCTGTGATGAAGTGAGACTTAGCTGTAGTCGAAGACGCTGCTCTACACACTAACACTATCAGACAGGCAGCTCTGTGTGTGTACGCATGTAGGCTGTGTGTTCAAACTGAAGACTGGAGCTTGGTATGCCTCAAATCAAAAGACAACTGATGCAGACGTGGCACGTCACCATAGCAACAGCTGCCGTAAGTGGCTCACTGACGATTTCACAATTAAGTACAGCATGAAAAAGCCTACTGTAGCCTATGTCATGCCCATTTGTTTTCAACTTTTCTAATACTGTTGCTATATTTGAGGGCATACTAGCTCCCTCAGAAGTGTCACGTGAGGGTTGGGACGCTAACTGCAAGAGAAGACCTACTGGGATCCAATGTGTTCTGTTATCTGAAACTGCACCCTTTTTTCTATACTATTTCAGACCAGTGTTTCCCAACCGTGGTCCTTGAGTACCCCTAACAGTACACAGTTTCATTGTAGCCCTGGACAAACGCACCTCATTCATCTCATTGAGGGCTTCATGATTAGTTGTCAAGTTAAACCAGGCGTGCTTGTCCAGGGTTACAATACAAATGTGTACTGTTGGGGGTACTGGAGGACCAGAGGCCAGGTTTAGTGTCATGGCGCCATCTGATGGTGTGTGTTCACATTGACACACCTGCTATGATATCAGAGAGCCCTCCACTAACTCAACCATTAGGGGGGGGACACAACAACAACTGAAGACTGATTGTAGATTAGTGTCTAGGGGGACAACTTCAATCATGTGGAAATAAATGAACAGAAGTCTCTGTGTGGTGCATTTCTATCAGTCCCATCCACAAAAACAGAACCCCAAAAACAGACAGAGGCAAGACAGTGATGAGTCAACAACATCCCAAAACAGATCAATAGATCCCATAGATAGACCAGGGGGTGGTCAAACCCCCACACGCAGAGCTGGAGCTACCACAGACTTGTTGCTGCTAATCAGCTGCTCACCAGGACCTTGATAAGCTGAATCAGGTGTGTTGGAGCACGGCTGGTGCAAAATGCCTGAATAATACTCAGTATCTCTCCTGGAGGAAGGTTGGCCACCCCTGTTCTAGATCAATAGACAGAATCACCACAACCCAAGAGCCATGGCACCCCTCACTTCACTTCACTTTACTTTACTTACCAACTGACTGTGCTGCATGTTACTGGATTTCTGTCATAATAACAATGGTTTATCAATTAAGTCATCATACACCTGCTGCGTGAGCATCACCCAGGTTTGAGGTGTGCCAAAAATAGGTAGATCACACATCCTTTCAAGACACAGGTGAGCCTGTCAGATATCTCATATTCTATAGCACATGCAAATCTAAATTAACAACAACTGTTGGGAGAAAGCCACCCCAAGCAAAGGTCATACCCGAAGCGATATAGACACCGTTGTGGGGAATGGCAGGGTTGATGCTCAGGTGACAGGTCAAGACATTTTCTCTTAAATCTGCGCGGATTATAGGGACGTTATTTTACATTGACCTGCCTGGTCTTGAGATTTTAAACCTCAGTGGTAGTGTTTCACACCTCTCCATGCATTGCAACTATCGGATCACCTGCGTAGAATTGTGCATATAATGTGTATCTCAAACGCAACCACATACACAGACGAACCCAATCCTGGCTGCCATCACCTGCATCGACTTGGCAAGCAGGGATGATACTCTACCAGTAAGCGGCCCACACTAATTAGTAAACAGAAGGGGAATAGATTTGGGCTGAATAAGATCCCGTTTCTACAACAACTAGCCAAATGCTAGCTACGTTAATAATCAGTAGTAAACTGGGTGCATTTAGTTAAATCAAACAGTAGATGAGACAAATAGGGTGGTTCAAATAGGCAGCATGACGTCAGCTGGGTTGTTGAGTCAACGGTAGAACAATACCAACATTTGTTTAAGTAAGCCACAAATTGGGTCATTATAATTCATGAATAATTAAGGGTTTAGCTAGTTACTATACTGTAGCTAGTTTAGACTCGGCTAACCATAGCTACATGTAAATGCATTTAGCTAGCTTTGTTAAAGATTCAACTAGTTGCTAAAACTTGAACTTACGCAAGGCCCTTTATCAAGCAACTGCAACACATTACTTTATTGTACGACAATGTTGCTGATACTGATACGTTTAGCTAGGTTAGCTACTTTGATGCATTACCCATAAATCATTACTAACCTTTGCTCTTCCAGCATCTAGTTTCCGCTGTCGTTCATCTTCGTCCATGTCTTGGTTGAAACACAACCATTAAAGGTTAAGGACAAATGTCCTGAAATCGCAGATTATTCCACCAATACCTTTCACTTTCTTGTGCCTCGGAAGCAAAATCTTTGGAACAACTGTCAATATGAAATTCAATATGGCCGCCATGTCGTTTTAGCACCGCCCTTATCACGTTTCCTCCGCTAATATGGCCAATCAACACACTCGGAGCGAATTTCCCAGCCAATGGAAATCATGCTCTCTAAGTGTTTACATGCACAGTCAAAAACTTCTTCCCATATTCTACAGGTCCCTGACTGACAAGTTGGAAACCAATCAGAAGACTAAATGGTGAAGATAAACTTTGATTGATAAGGGAATTAGCCAATACATATAGAAAGTTACAAAAATAGTCCACCAATACATTCTTTTTTTTTAATGTGTGCGTGTTTTTGACTGGATCAATTACGCTTTTTAAACCAACTACTCCACCTTTGCAAACGGCGCGCTAAATTCCCCGGGGAAATTAGTTAACCAGTAGCAGCATAGCTTTGGGTTGCCCAAACTCAACTGTAAACTGATGTATCTTGACGACGGATTTAGTCCGCTAACTACATATTAGAGCTCTTCATGGGTCCATCTGAACACTATTACCCGGTCCGGGTCCAAAATTCAAACTTGTGCAGGTTGGGTCCGGTTGAGTTGCATTTACACAGGCAGCACAATTCAGATATCTTTTCCTCTAATCATGGGAGGGTAGTGCGTTTTTTCCCTGGTTTACATTTGCTCTTCTGCTCATACTTTCCCTATAAATAATGGTTAGACTTACTTTTGATATTACCCTAATAAAGTTTAGAAATGTTTGTGAAATGTTTTAGCTACTGCAGGCCTATGATATTACAGCAGTGCACCCCAGTGTTTCAACTGACTCCGACAGTTTAATTTTAGGGGAGGAAGACTGTTTCAGGCCTACCAGAGTTTTACTCTTGTAATCTAACACTATAATACTTATCTTTATACTAAATATTTTGATTTTAAAAAATATATATGAATTAGCCTCCTGCATGACTATATCTGTATAGCAGACGTAGCATGCCACTGGCATTTCTCTATCTATATCTCTGGGGTTAGGCCTAAGCTTTTCTTATTTTATATAGGCTATATATATATATATATATATATATATATATTTTTTTTTTTAAGATATATATATATCTTTTTTAATTTTGTTGTTTTTAAAGATGTAAATGTGGCTCATTTGGTCAATATCTCTCATTTATTGATGGCGGGTCCGATACATATTCTCAAATGTCTGGTAAATTAAAATCTTCTGTACAAATTTTCCTAAAAGAAAATCTCAAATGTCATATTAATACTTTTAATGCTTTTTCTCCCCAATTGGTAGTTACAATCTTGTCCCATCACTGCAACTCCCCTACGAACTCGGGAGAGGCGAAGGTTGAGAGCCATGCGTCCTCTGAAACACAACCCTGCCAAGCCACACGAATATGTCAGAGGAAACACTGTCCAACTGGTGACTGAAGTCAGCTTGTAGGCTCTCCTCCACAAGGAGCCTCTAGAGTGTGATGGAACAAGGAAATCCCAGACAGCCAAACCCTCCCCTAACCAGGACGATGCTGGGCCAATTGTGTGCTGCCTCATGAGTCTCCTGGTCACAGCCAGCCTGGGATTGAACCCGGGCCTATAATGACACCTCAAGCACTGCAATGCCTTAGACCACTGCGCCACTTGGGGAGCCCTAGGCATATTGTTTTTATGACGATTTTTGAATATTGGCATGAAAATCTGTCGCCAATTGGATGGAAACCTAGCTAATGTGCTAGTCCAGTGTCACTTTGAATATGCCTGCACATCATGGTTCACCAGTAGCCCCAAACATCTAAAAAAAATAAGCTACACACCAGCCAAACAAGCTTGTAAGATTTGTACTTAAACTCCCCCCTCATACTCATCTGGAGGATGAGCATTTTTCATGTCTATCTCTGTAATGTGTCTGTATCTATGTAATTGCTTATGTATTTATGTAAAAAGAATAGGGACAACAATATATGTATTTTTTTTTACTGACAAATAAAATCTATCAATCAATTCAAACTGTGTGTTTCCCAGCCTCGGTTCTGGACCTGGGGACTAGTCTATTGTGGTGTTGAAAATGCAAACCATGACTTTGAAGTGCACGAAGTCGGCATGCTTCGCTTATTGGTTGTGTGGTGCATTGGCACCGAAACCAGCCCCTCTCCCCCAGTAAATTTCGATCAGAATTGGGCTGCCTGTGTGAACAAAGCCTTTGATTGTCAACTGGTCTTGGGTCTCTGTAACTACAGCCGATAGACCAGAGTGGGCCCGAATGGACACAACCATGGCTCTGTATAACCTATAGTCTTCAAACTTCAGTGCTGGACCTCAAAGCCCGTTCCACTACTTTTTTAAATTGTTCCCCTCCAATCAGGCACTTATTTAGACCTAGGACACCAATTGGGTGTAATTAATTACCAGATAGAACAGAAAACCAGCAGGCTCTGGACCTCATGGGGTAAGAGTTGAATACCCCTGACCTATAGCATATTTATTTTAAGCAATTAAGGTGAATGTATCGACTTATAGAAGGCCTAGCCAACATATAATGATCTATTTGTTAACTAGAAGAGGTTGTCCTCGGGCCCATTCAGGTATGGGTCGTGTCTAGCTCGGGTTGTCCTCGGGTCCATTTGGGTATGGGTCGTGTCTAGCTCGGGTTGTCCTCGGGTCCATTCAGATATGGGTCGTGTCTAGCTCGGGTTGTCCTCGGGTCCATTCAGATATGGGTCGTGTCTAGCTCGGGTTGTCCTCGGGTCCATTTGGGTATGGGTCTGATTGTTTTCAGGTCCGGGCACTGGCGGACTTACCATTAAACAGAAATAATACCTCTGTTCGAGGCATAAATAAATAATAATAAAAATTGCAGTAAGGCCAAATTTGATGTTTAATCAAATACATTTTTTCATATAGATTTTTGATACCTACATGGGTCCTAAAATTCAAAAGTAAATAGCTAAATGATCCTTGGTATGACCATCTTAAAACAATTCCATGTGTTAGTTTAGTAGAAATCCAGCCCGGGCCCTTAGACTCTATGGGGTTAAAAGGTCATATCTTTTTAAAGTTAAATTATATGTCTTTACTATAAATCCCTTTTTTTTTAAAGAGGTGGGGCGGGGGCCCTCAGACTGGCCTCTGCCTGGGGCCTCCAAATTACTATGTTCGTCCCTGGGTCCGGTTCCAACTTTTTGGACAGGAGAAGACATCCAATCCCTCCAATAGAGACTACATTTATACATTTTCAGCATAGAGCTTCTCATTCCAGATCCTATTTGGGTGCCAATCTGGTATGATTAAATGACCACCCAAGTTTGTACCAATTTCTAACTTTCTGTACATCTGACTTTCTATTCTTATCCTAAACAATTTTACTGACCCTTACTTTTACATTTCTTTAGTTGCCTTACTGGGTTGTTGTTCAAGAGAAATACACTGTTTGTGTCAGCTCAGATGGTAAACAGTAACCTAGGATCAAGACCAAAACCAGGAATGGTAACCAAGCAGTAGGCGTGGCTTGGTTGGCATAAACAGTTGTGTCCCTTAGTAACCAGGGAGTGGTCTCAGTTTGGCGTAGAGACTGAGAGCTGATCGATAGGTTTGTGACATACGGCTAAAGAGCTACAGGTAAATTGGGGACGGGAGAGTGGGGGTGTGTACAGCGGTGACCCTCAGTCACTTATTGTGTGTGTGTGTGTGTGTGTGCACAACTTCACAGTGTGGAGAATACAGTACTCTCAGAATGACTGATCCCATGCTTGCCCAGATGACCAGACTCAAACTCAGGCTGCTGGAGAAGGTAATTGATTATTTGATTGATTGAGTTTTTAAAGTTTTGGATATCAAATAATCATCTGATCATTTACTTTGATAGACAGAAAGGCCATGTTTTTAACTTATTAGTGTAACAAAGAGTAGTAAAAGAGATGTTTTCTGATGTGAATTCTGGCTGCACATGGCCTCTTGTTGACTGCTGACTACTCCCCTCCTGCTTCATGTCCACAGAGACTGGAGAACGAGAGGGACAACAAGGACAGCAGAGCAGAATCTGCCCTATCCACCAGTAAGACTACAAAATGTTTGAAAATAAATATTGTAATGAAGCGTTGAAGTACAAGCAAACCCTGATTGTTCCTTTTTGTGTGTAAGTTTTCTGAAGTTACTTTATTCCTTATTCTGATTGGCCAGGGAGTTTTGATGGACAGGCGGATGCGTTGCACAGTGTGCTTAGACGAAAAAAGGACCTGCTGCAAAGACTGAGGGTATGACATCCTTATTATTAAGATATTTATCACCATCATTATCATCAAACTCACATGGTAACTGTCTGTGTGCGTGTTGCCTGCCGGAGCAGCACATGTTGGAGGACCTGAGCAGACCTCACACCTGGGGTGGGACAGGGAGACGGTACCGTCCAGACCTTCTCCCTCCTCCTGTCCCTCTGCCTCCTACTCCGGCCCCCATCCATATCTACCAGCCTGCCCTTGTACCCCCCGCTCCACCCCCGCCACACCCCCCGCCACAGCCTCCACGCATCATCCAGCAAATGGTGAGACAAAAATCACTCCTTCTCTCCCTCTGTCTTCCTCTCCATCTATCTTCCTCTTGCTCTGCTTTTTGTCTTACACACAGACAGCTGATGCTATTTCTCTCTTACACACAGACAGCTGATGCTATTTCTCTCTTACACAGACAGCTGATGCTATTTCTCTCTTACACAGACAGCTGATGCTATTTCTCTCTTACACAGACAGCTGATGCTATTTCTCTCTTACACAGACAGCTGATGCTATTTCTCTCTTGGTCTGTAGTTGCCCCAGCAGCCTACTACCTTCATTCAGCAGTTACCACAGCAACAGCCCCTCATACAACAGATACCCCCTCCTCAGCCTTACCCTGCACCAAGGTCTGGGAGCATCAAAGAAGGTAAACACACACAAATGCAAAGTGCAGCTACTGGTGTGTGTGTATCTATATATAATGTTAATTTTCATGTATGTATGTATGTGTGTGTGTGTTAGACATGGTGGAGCTGATGTTGATGCAGAATGCTCAGATGCATCAGATCATAATGCACAACATGATGCTGAAAGCAATACCTCCCATGGCCCTATCACCACCTAACCCAGGACAGGTCCGTTTCACACACACCCACATCATTTATGTAAAATCAAATCGTATTTGTCACAAGCGCTGAATACAACAGTTGTAGACCTAACCGTGAAATGCTTACTTACAAGCCCTTAACCAACAATGTAATTCAAGAAATAGAGTTAAGAAATGTTTTACTAAATATATAGAAAAAAAAGAAACAGAATAAAATAATAACGAGGCTATATAAAGGGGGTACCAGTATAGAGTCAATGTGCGGGGGTACCAGTATAGAGTCAATGTGCGGGGGTACCAGTATAGAGTCAATGTGCGGGGGTACCCGTATAGAGTCAATGTGCGGGGGTACCAGTATAGCGTCAATGTGCGGGGGTACCAGTATAGCGTCAATGTGCGGGGGTACCAGTATAGCATCAATGTGCGGGGGTACCAGTATAGAGTCAATGTGCGGGGGTATCAGTATAGCGTCAATGTGCGGGGGTACCAGTATAGTGTCAATGTGCGGGGGTACCAGTATAGCGTCAATGTGCGGGGGTACCAGTATAGCGTCAATGTGCGGGGGTACCAGTATAGCGTCAATGTGCGGGGGTACCAGTATAGCGTCAATGTGCGGGGGTACAGGTTAGAAGAGGTCATTTGTACATGTAGGTAGGGGTAAAGTGACAATGCATAAATAATAAACAGCGACTAGCAGCAGTGTAAAACAAAGGGGGGGGGGCAATGTATATAGTCCAGATGGCCATTTGATTAATTGTTCAGCAGTCTTATGGTTCCTGTCACCCACATACCAAAGATCATGCCTTTTTGGAATTCTTAACATCTTATATTTGTTACTTTGTTTTCATCTTGATGTTGACCTCATCCAGGATGTTGTTGTGAGGTCAGCAGTCAAACCAAGAGGAAACGCCGTCCACCACCATCACTACGGCCCCCAGGCCCAACTGCTACCTCCCATTGGCTATCCCATGTGGCCCTCGATGGCGTCATCGCTACCTGAAGGGCAGGGCGGGCCTCATATGCCGTCCGTGCAGCATGTGACCTGCCCCATCACGTTGCCCCCACTCAATATGTATTAGCCTAGCCCTGAACAATATGTCTTGCGTGAGCATTTCATATTTCAAAATATATACACATAGATGATTGATTGTAAAGGTAAAATGTTTACATTGATGTTATGTTTGATAAGCATCATTTCGGGTATAGCCAAATATAAGGCTTGAATGGAGAATTTGCTTCTTGGCGCTGGAAACATGTTGTAAATTCAAATCTGTTGGCCTACTATGATTCGTAGTTGCAAAAGAGTGTGCAAATGACAAAGGTCTGTAAACATGCATCAGGACTCCAAAATAAATAAAACAAGATTTGCAAACATTCTTTCTTGATCCGTTTTATTCTGTATTTAATCCAAAACTCTCCATCTGTCCTTGCATCTTGGCACTGGCCCAGAAGTCATACAGTACTCAAAACTACATTTCAGTTATACTTCCAGCAAATGCAAAAATAAAAACATCAGATTAGTTAGGAAATCAAATAATCTCATAATCCAAAACAAAGTCGCTCGCATTCATTGTCCAACCGTCATTTCTAAAAGTTATGTATGACATATTAGTCAAATGATCCATGAATTATTTTAACTCCCTGAAGTTCGCCCACACACCCCCACTGCATGCACATGAAACAAACATAATGAAAGCATGATTAATGTGATCAACTCTGGTGCAGAGGCATGATGGGATACAGAGAAAACACTTGGGACTCTTTCCCATGTAAGGAAAATGGCGAGAGGGTGAGACCACGAAGCGAAGATGAAGTTAGGAGGGAAAGAAAGGTAGAGAGAGAGTGGGTGCAACAGAGGTAGAGAAATGAGGTAGGGGGGACTATTCCGGACTGAGCTGAATTGTGGCTCGTCCATGTTAAGGCATGGATATAAACCCACTAACTCTTATTAGAAATATAGGTGTATATATTATCTATAATCTACTGGTACATATCTATACCTCTATGGTGTGTACCATTGCAAACTAGTCAGCAGATACTGTAAATACATACCAATATATATGTAATACACCCAGTACTATGAGTGGAAATACTGGTTCCTATTGGATCACATGTAGAAATACTGGTTCCTATTGGATCTCAGGTAGAAATACTGGTTCCTTTTGGATCTCATGTAGAAATACTGGTTCCTATTGGATCTCGGGTAGAAATACTGGTTCCTATTGGATCTCAGGTAGAAATACTGGTTCCTATTGAATCTCAGGTAGAAATACTGGTTCCTATTGAATCTCAGGTAGAAATACTGGTTCCTATTGGATCTCATGTAGAAATACTGGTTCCTATTGAATCTCAGGTAGAAATACTGGTTCCTATTGAATCTCAGGTAGAAATACTGGTTCCTATTGGATCTCATGTAGAAATACTGGTTCCTATTGGATCTCATGTAGAAATACTGGTTCCTATTGGATCTCATGTAGAAATACTGGTTCCTATTGGATCTCATGTAGAGGGGAGAAGGGATCCAGATGTAGTGACAGAGATGGAAGGAGAGTCAGAGACTGCAGCTTGTGACACTGAGTCGACAGAGGTCTGTATAGCGAACCAGTAAGTCATCCCACCACCAGACCAACACTAGCAGAAGATAGCAGATCTATGGGGGGGTCAAGCTGTGTGAACATATTATCAAAAATGTTTGGCACACAAACAGATGTCCAGAAGATTGTTCGTGATGTTGAGCGATGCCACGGTGAGAAAGTCTGTGTGTGCACGCATGTGTAATGTATGTGTTTGTTTGTGTGTGTGTAAGGCGAGGCTATCTGAACACCCCCACGTTGATTGACAGGGCCACCTCTGGCTTCCTGGCCTTGATTGGCCCCATCTTCTTCTCTGGTCCCACCCCTTGGTTGGTCTCAACTTCAGCCCCCGCACCCTGCCCTCTACAGGAGTAAAGAGGAAATAGTATCAACTTAAACTGTAGACATTTACTTATATAAATACACTTTCTTATAAAGCTAATGTCATACACGAAAAGCAGTGTCAACACTGTGACCTGAGTCTCATTGGATATTTTAAGAAGCCCCACCCTTTCCTGCGTTGCTCCTTCTCTTCCCTCAACCTCTGCTCATCCTGTTGGGTGCTAAAGTCCCGGTTATTGTCAATCAACAGGTTCTGTCAATCAGAAAACACCATGTTACTGTCGAAGTATTATCCAATCAGAAAACCATGTCACATTCAATAAGCAAGTTCTGTCCAATTAAAGCAGAGCAGGCTGGAACGCAACCAATACGATGAACCACAGAGCTGTGTTTGTTACCTTGACACCGATGATGTCACCGTCTTTAAGGTGGAAAGGCGCTCCGAGCAGAGACTCCGCCTTTTTCTTCTTCTTCCGCTTGGACACCTGCTGGCTCTGTGTGCACGCATCATCAACAAGCGCCAGGAAGAGTCATAAAATAAACCATAGGAGTGTGACAAAACATCAGGCTCCCTCCCTCCTTCCACATCTCTTACCCAGTTGGAGAAAGTCTCCCAGGTGTGTGTGTGTGGCTGGTGCATGGCCAGTAGCAGGGAGTCAGGAGAGAGGCCGTATGTTGAGGCCAGGGCAGAGCGTAGCGATCTGGGGGAAGGGTCTCGAGAAGCATCCCAGACCAGGTCCTCTGGAGGGTAGTAACCCCGCTCCCCTGGCACCCCCATCTGGACACGCAGCAACACCTCCTTAGGACTGGGGGAGCGGGGAATGGGGCAATAAGATGGTGGGAGAGGAAGAGAAGAGCGAGGGATAGAAATCACGTTTCCGATATCAGCTTAACTGACCAATGAGAGTAGAATAACCCCAGGCTTACCCAAGATCCTCTTCTCTCAGTAGCTGCTGCACACAAAACTCCACCCCACTGCACAACTTCAACTTCCTGTGAACAAATACTTGTTGTTGAGAAAAGGAAAGGGATGAGAGTAGATAGACAGGAGTGAGAGGGAGGAGTGTGTGTGTGTGTGTGTGTGTGTGTACCTGAGTGTGTGTTGTTGTCCTCTGAGGATACGTGTCAGTCTCTGTCCCTCCAGCTGCCACACACGCAGAAACGCAGGAGTGGGGACACACACATACTGCAGCGCCGGCAGGGTCAGCACCTAACACACAGAGTATTAACACACACACACAGCATGGACATACACACGCTAGAAGGAGCAGTATCAACACACACACACTACCTGAGTCTTCAGCTCTTCCAGTGTAGCCTCCTCTGAGATCTCCACCTGTCCCACAGTCCTCAGCTCCACCATGGCCCCGCCCACTAAACACACACACATTTTAACCAGTGAACATAGTTTCATACCTTCCTACCTAGTTTCATACTGTGTGTGTCTCACCTGCAGTCATGACCTCCAACCTCTGACCCTCCGTGGACCCCTCGGCTGTGCCGTTGACCTCTGTTTCCATGGAGACCACGGGATCGGCTCTCGGCTCCACATACAGCCAGACTGACAGCTTCAGAAAACCCTGAGAGAGAGAGGGGGGACGTGAGAGAGGGAATACGTGTCTGTAGAGAGCGAATGGGGTTGAAAGAGAACAGGAAGTGGACAGGAAGTTGAGTGTACCTTGGGAGGAAGTCGTCCCTCAGTAATCACCAGAGCGTCTCCATGACTCATCTTCAGCTCTGAGAGAGACGCCTCCTGGAGAAGAAACGAGAAAGATTGTGGCAGTGAGTGAAAAAGAGAGCGGAAAATGTATCCCACTTCCTGATTTCGCTGAAGCAATCATTTATTAGGACCCAGGGATTATCGTGAGAATAACACCCGACTATGGCCTGTTCTTAAGCCCGACGCTAAGAAGAGGTACGAGGGAACATCCCTTAGGAGGGTGTTGATCACGATAATCCCCGGGTTCGAGGGCCCTTATTGCTTTAACAAAACAATTGCCAACATATAAAAAAAGATTAACAACCTGTTTTCATAAAAATGGGTACATTTGTTTTATTTCATCCTTCCACCAGACAATATAGTCAGAGAAGCCAGTTGTTAGTTCTGAGATTCTGAAGTTGCTAGCCAAGCGGGCTGGTCGTCTATTCCATTGGCATGGTTGTCAGCCAAGCGGGCTGGTCGTCTATTCTATTGGCATGGTTGTCAGCCAAGCGGGCTGGTCGTCTATTCTATTGGCATGGTTGTCAGCCAAGCGGGCTGGTCGTCTATTCTATTGGCATGGTTGTCAGCCAAGCGGGCTGGTCGTCTATTCTATTGGCATGGTTGTCAGCCAAGCGGGCTGGTCGTCTATTCTATTGGCATGGTTGTCAGCCAAGCGGGCTGGTCGTCTATTCTATTGGCATGGTTGTCAGCCAAGCGGGCTGGTCGTCTATTCTATTGGCATGGTTGTCAGCCAAGCGGGCTGGTCGTCTATTCTATTGGCATGGTTGTCAGCCAAGCGGGCTGGTCGTCTATTCTATTGGCATGGTTGTCAGCCAAGCGGGCTGGTCGTCTATTCTATTGGCATGGTTGTCAGCCAAGCGGGCTGGTCGTCTATTCTATTGGCATGGTTGTCAGCCAAGCGGGCTGGTCGTCTATTCTATTGGCATGGTTGTCAGCCAAGCGGGCTGGTCGTCTATTCTATTGGCATGGTTGTCAGCCAAGCGGGCTGGTCGTCTATTCTATTGGCATGGTTGTCAGCCAAGCGGGCTGGTCGTCTATTCTATTGGCATGGTTGTCAGCCAAGCGGGCTGGTCGTCTATTCTATTGGCATGGTTGTCAGCCAAGCGGGCTGGTCGTCTATTCTATTGGCATGGTTGTCAGCCAAGCGGGCTGGTCGTCCGTTCTCAGCAAAACACTTTTTGCTCTGCAAGTTGGCGACCTCTCCTTTGCCAACTAGTCAATTAAAGCAAACCCACAATCACGACAAGCTGCTGAACAGCAAACTATGTGCATTTTCATTTGTTTTCCCTTTATTTCTATTGCCATTTCTTTGGATATATCCATTATAATGAGTCTCCTCTGGACACGATCATTCTCTATGGCACGGTGGAGATCGCAACATTGTTGCACAGGCAACAAGGTTTAGACAAACCTCAACTGTTGCAAACCAAATGCTAGGATGGAAGCATGGGGAAATCCTGTCGAGACATTTCTTTCCAGGGGAGTTTATTAATTGACTGGCTGGGCTGTGGGATGCTGAAGGAACATTGATCATTCAAATGAAAACTGTTAACAGGCATTACCTGGGGGATTGTCGTGAATAACTCCCTGTATCGACCAATCGGCATCCAAACAACCCATTTTATAATTCTGGTTACTGACCTCATCCATCAAAGCCTCTCCCACCTCCTCACACCAGTCCAGCCTCCTTAGATGCCAACCGTCCCCTGTACACACACACACACACACACACACACACACACACACATACTATTAACCCACACCATTACCCCTACGCCATTAACCCTACACCATTAACACAACACACACACACACATACTATTAACCCACACCATTACCCCTACGCCATTAACCCTACACCATTAACACAACACACACACACACATACTATTAACCCACACCATTACCCCTACGCCATTAACCCTACACCATTAACACAAATGCACGCACAGGGGAGAAGGGACACACTCTATAATCTAGTAGTTTTACCTTCAAGTCTTGCTGACTCCAACATTTTCTTGAGACACTACAATAGAATAGATAGGATTAGCACTCATTAGCAGAGAAGCCGATACACTGTCTGACAGAGAGAGATACACAGGCAGGCAGCCAGATAGACCAACCAGCAGACCAAACGATACGCAGTCATTCCCCACCTGTTTAACTGTGCTGGACCGCTCTACAATGATTTCCCCCTCCAAGCCAGAGGAGGGTGCTGTCCCCACACTGAAGTACAGGAACAGCTGAGTGTCTTTGGGGGCCGTTCCAGGACAGAGGGACAGGGAGGTCATCAGCCTAACCCCAGCGTCACGAACGCTCAGCTCCTCACACACTGTGGGAGGCAACACACACACACACGACAGTGCTTGACATTCAGGTAAATTTGCCAGTGGCACACCGAGCCATCCCCAACTGAAAGCTAATGGCGCCACCCCAAATAAAGCGAGATCAGGTGATTATATCTTTAGTTTGCGGGCTGAGCAAGTTAGACATTAATAACTACCCTCCATACAGAAATAATGACATTTTACTTGATAATATCACATTTACATTGAGTGATTGGAGGGAAAATACAACTTGCGTAATCACAAAAGGGGTGTTATTGTTAGCCATTTTGAACAGTCAGCAGGCTACTGTAGGAGGGCCAATAAAATCTGTTTCATTTTTAGCTACAGTTTGTTTTCCCAGTTCCCGAGTTCTCACTATCAAAAATCACACTTTTTAAAAATGATTTATAGAAAAACAACAACAATTGGATGTTCCAAGTCCACAACAATGCTTAAACCACATCTGGAGACCACGTTTAAGGTCTGTTTAGTCAACATTTAACTATGAAGGTTCAGGAAAGCCTTGAGAAACGTTCATTCAAACAGAGCATGATGACGAAACTGTGGATTGCAAAGATTTAACCACGACTTGGGCCAAACATCGTAAATACCTGTTTTACATACACATTGTTGCCTTATAATATCTACCAGTTGAACGTTGAAACATCTTTCCTACATACCCTACCAGCAACCCTACTACTGACCTTCTTCTGTGTGCTGCTCCACGCAACAACCAGTGGCGAGCTGCTCTTTCTTGCTGCCTGACAGATTAACTAGTCTGTGTGCGTGTGATAATCTGCATCACGAACTAACAGCTTTGGGAATTTGACTGTTCTTTTCAACAATTATATATTTTGTCAGGACTGGAAATATCATGAATTGAAAAAAAAAATTGTGGGGGGGGGGTCATTTGTAGTGGAGGATTGACTGGCCCGGGGGGCTTCCAAAACCTCCCCGGGCAAGCAGACAGCCCTGTATGTCGATCCCTGCATCAATACATAAACACAATTAGGACGAAGTAAGAGATGCATGTGTCTATGTGTGAGGGTCATTGGGGGTTACAGTACCTGGGGGCAGGAGTTTCCCTGTGCGGTCGACCTGCCTCAGACAGCATGCCACACCTGGACAGAGATACACACACCAGTGAAGAGACAACAAACACATATCTACCATAATAATACTGGCTGCTGCTATTAGGAGTGGTAATAATAACAGTATCTGACCTGCTAGCTGCTGCTATTAGGAGTGGTAATAATAACAGTATCTGACCTGCTAGCTGCTGCTATTAGGAGTGGTAATAATAACAGTATCTGACCTGCTAGCTGCTGCTATTAGGAGTGGTAATAATAACAGTATCTGACCTGCTAGCTGCCGCTATTAGGAGTGGTAATAATAACAGTATCTGACCTGCTAGCTGCTGCTATTAGGAGTGGTAATAATAACAGTATCTGACCTGCTAGCTGCCGCTATTAGGAGTGGTAATAATAACAGTATCTGACCTGCTAGCTGCCGCTATTAGGAGTGGTAATAATAACAGTATCTGACCTGCTAGCTGCTGCTATTAGGAGTGGTAATAATAACAGTATCTGACCTGCTAGCTGCTGCTATTAGGAGTGGTAATAATAACAGTATCTGACCTGATAGCTGCTGCTATTAGGAGTGGTAATAATAACACTATCTGACCTGCTAGCTGCTGCTATTAGGAGTGGTAATAATAACAGTATCTGACCTGCTAGCTGCTGCTATTAGGAGTGGTAATAATAACAGTATCTGACCTGCTAGCTGCTTCTATTAGGAGTGGTAATAATAACAGTATCTGACCTGCTAGCTGCTGCTATTAGGAGTGGTAATAATAACAGTATCTGACCTGCTAGCTGCTCCTGTAGCTGCAGCTCTGCTATGGCCCTCTGTTTCACCTCACACAGCAGCTAGAAAAGAACACACACCCACACATTAACATACTAAACACACACACACACATTAATATACTAAACACACACATTAATATACTAAACACACACACAAATATACTAAACACACACACAAATATACTAAACACACACACAAATATACTAAACACACACTAATATACTATACACACATACACACTTGCTAGCTCACCATGTTTCCAGAGGCAGGGACCTTTGCCCTCATCCTCTCCTCATCTTCCTCCCCCTCTCCTCCTCCTCCTCTTCTTCTTCTCTCTGGTCGGTATTCCACCTGAAGCCAGCGACAGTCTGATGGTGTTGTCACGGTTACCATATCACCACTCACACTGAAGACACTGGGGGAGAGAGACATTACACACACAGCCATAGCAAACACACCAACCACACCTCATATCTGTCAGTCACTTACACAGACTGACACACTGCCTCGCACACGCACACCACGCTGCCCACCTGCTGTCCTGTGTCTGTGGCTCCAGCACCAGCAGTGCGTCTCCATCCTTCAAGGCCAGCTCCTTCAGGGTCCTCTGCATGTCTCCAGGAGGGAATACCCTCCACCCGCTGGCCCCCCCTCCCTCCCCTCCCCTCTTCTCCTGACACAGGAGGCTCTCCTGTGGCTCCCCTAATGCCTCCCTCACCTCTCCTAGAGTCACCCTCCCAGCGAACCCCCTCGACTCCTTCGACAGCCCCGAGCCTCCTTCCTCTCCCTCGCCTCCCCCGTCCTCCTCCTCTTCTCCCAGAGAGGGGCGAACCACGGTCAGCAGCATTGGTTCCCACTCGGCTCCTGTTTGGACAGTTGCCCCACAAACCTGAGGAAATAAAGGGGATATGATATGACCCGGCAGCCATTTTGGTTCCAGGACGTCCAGTAGCAGTGTGTACAACGGTGGACTGTGTTGATTCGAGTGTGTCTCCTCACCTCTCTGCCGTTCCACACAAACAGATCAGTGCCGGTCAAGATGCCTGCACTGTAGAGAGACACCTCATCATCTGAAACACACGTACAAGAGTTCAATATGAACTCTCACAGAATGTACATGTTGCAAAAGTGTGTGTGTGTGTGTCTCACCTGTGAGAGTGTTGTAGAGGTGAAGGCCGGCTGGCAGACTTTTGGCCACAGTCAGAGCCATATCCCCATCCCAGAGATTCTGCATCTGAACACACACACACTGATTTGAGCTTTTTGCAAAGTGCCATGGCGTCATTAAGGAAGTGAGTTAATGAGTCGGAGTGATGACGTCACCTGGTAGATGATCATTCGCAAGTCTCCTACGGTCCTGCGGAGGTCAAAGGTGAGGTTGGTGGCCTCTTTCTGCTCTATGCTGATTGGCTTAAGAGCTCCGTTCTCCAACCTATAGCGCGGCGCTAGGTGGAGACGCAGCTCAACACTGTTATTGCTGGCCTCAAACTCCTCCCTATAGCAGAGTACACACACACACACAAACAGAAAAAACATCAGAAAAACATAACAAAATACAGTGTGCGTGTGTGTGTGTGCGCACGTGAGTACCGTCTCTGTTGTAGTCTTCTGTTCTCCTCTTCAGCCATCTCCAAGAGGTGAGGGGGAACCTTATACCCAGGATTCCTCAGGGCTGCCAGGGGGAAAACCTCATTTTAAAGACTGTATCCGTGTGCGTTTTCACGTCTCTCCGTCACAATCTCTCTTTCTCTCCCACTCGCATCAAGTTTGGATGCGGCTCTCCTTTTCTTGTGTTCACTCACTCTCTCCCTCCCT
This sequence comes from Oncorhynchus kisutch, assembly GCF_002021735.2. NCBI lineage: Eukaryota > Metazoa > Chordata > Actinopteri > Salmoniformes > Salmonidae > Oncorhynchus > Oncorhynchus kisutch. The sequence continues at coordinate 45,590,091 of NC_034189.2, read as the reverse complement.
TTCCGTCTTACACCTCTCTCCCACACACTCACAAACACCCACGTACCTCCAGAAGGCCTGCGTAGCAGTGTCTTCCTATAGAACAACATGTAGGCACTCTCCTTTCCCTGGTACATTTTCTCTACGTCTCTCTCATGGATCGACGTCACTGTGGAGTCATTCAGATCAAACCAGTGGCTGCCCTGTGGAGAGATGGAGAGAGGAAGAAAGATACATGGATGAATGGAGAGTCAGAGAGAGACAGAATAGAGATTTAAACCTAACCAATTGCAGCATCAACATAGCAGACACACCATCATTAAAGCAGAACCATGAGAGGTCTAACTAGTGTACCTGTGGTTCTGGTGCCGTCTCCAGTCCTGGTTCTGGTTGGGCGTTGGCAGTGTTGTTGTGGACTGGGTCTGGGGTAGAGCTAGGGCCAGGGGTTGTGTGGGCTGGGCTGGAGGGCTGGGTCACCGGGCTAGGGGGGTTGGCTTTCAGGGCCACCCGAGTGCCGTTATTGACCAACACAAACACGTCACTGTGGTTCTGGAGGAACTGCAGAGGGAGAGAGGAGGCGAGAGGGAGAGGGGGATGAGTGGAAGGATAACATGTAGAACGATGTAGAGGAGATAAGGAAAGCGAAGTGTTTAAGTGGCGTTGTGGAGCTCTTGGGGGACGCCCATCAGTCATGTCCTACCTTGCCTATGGGGCCGTGGAGTTTCCTGTACTTCTTGCTCCAAGAAGAACCGATCTTGTCCATCAGTCTCTGGCCCAGCTGGTCCAGCAGCATGCTCCTGCTCTCCTCCTACAGGCCAGGAAGGGAACAACACCACATTAAGATCAGACACAGTCACTGGACCTACTGACGATGTGGCCCGTGGTGCTCTCGTTCCATCGGGTTAAACCAGCATGCTTTGCGTTACCTGGGTTATTATGGAGGAGAGTACAGATAGAGGGTCATCTTTCTCCGGCTCAGGATACACTCTCACTTCCTTCTTCTTCTGAACCTTGGGTTTGGAATCCTCCTCCTGATACAAACGCAAGCGCGTAAATTCAAAGACACACACAAACACACAATTCGCTATTAGCACATTTAGTGACATACTCTAAGCCTCGATTGTCTGATATGCAATTGTTGTTCTCTCCTCCTCCCTCCCGCGCTCTCTCACCGGCGGTTCCCACAAGCCGAGGTGGTCCATGTCTTTGATGTAGACGTGGTAATGGCCGCCATAACAGCCTCCCTTATGGATGATGACAGAGAAGAGTTCATAGGAGTACTCCGAGTCCTCGTCTTCAGTCTGGGAGAGAGGGTGACATAGCATAGTCATTAGGCCTTATAACGCGACATAACATATTTTTAAATGGTTTGACATTATTTTAACTAAGTCATGTAGAGTACACACAGAGTAAGTGGCAGTGAAGCAATGCAGATCAGTGTGGGTGGAGGTTGTACCTGTTCACAGAAGGGCCTGAGGTTGATGGTCAGAGGGAAGGTGTAGCGACCAGTCTCCTTGTAACGCTCGCACCTGGCAAAATCAAAGTTAAACCTCAACAGAGACACTGTCAGGAAGGGAGGGAGCTTCCTCAGCTTGGCAGACTACAGAGGGGAGAGAGAGAGAGAGAGAGAGAGAGAGAGAGAGAGGGGGGGGGGGGGGGGGGCAAGGGAGAGAGAGTTCTGGAATCAGTACCAATTCTAGAATAAACAAGTACAATTTAAATCCATGCCAATACTCCTACTAACCTTAGCAGCAGTGACTAGTTGGTCACACTGGCCACAGCGGTAGAGGTTACTGCCTTCAAACATCTCCTCTTCCACAAACATGTCCCAGAGCGCCCCCTCCAGGCCACACACGCCACGTACACACACGGTCAGGTCCAGGAAGTCCTCCTGAGAGCCAAGAGAAAGAGTTGTAAGCAACACAAAGATAAAACTGGTACATGTGTGTATCTCCATCTCTTCATTCAAAGACTCAATCATGGACACTCTTACTGACAGTTGTGGCTGCTTTGAATGATGTATCGTTGTCTCTACCTTCTTGTCTGTGCCCACTAATGTGTGTACCCTGTTTTGAGCTGCTACCATGTTGTGCTGCTGCCATGTTGTGTTGCTACCATGTTGATGTCATGTGTTGCTACCATGCTGTGTTGTCATGTGTTGCTGCCATGCTGTGTTGTCGTCTTAGGTCTCTCTTTATGTAGTGTTGTCTCTCTTGTCGTGATGTGTTTTGTTCTATATTTTTAACCCCAGCCGCAGTTCCTGCAGGAGGCCTTTTGCCTTAAGTAAATAAGAATTTGTTCTTAACTGACTTACCTAGTTAAATAATGGTTAAATAAATAAAAACCTGTCTCTGGCTGATGTTGCCACACTCTTTGCAGCGGATGCTGTTGACAGTGGTGCCATGGTAGAGGTGCTGGATGAACGCACTACCGCTGGTGTCCACCAGGGAGTGCTCTAGGGCACTGAACAGAATCCTGTTCAACTCCTGCACATCATGTTGCCTGCTCTCCTACGGGAGAGAGATGAGAGAGAGTGGTAAGCAAAATACTGTAGGAGAAAGCGATGTAGCATTATATAAAGCAAGCCTCATTCTCTAGTTTAGTCCCTGCGTCACACACACCGCCATTCATACACACACTCGTTCACATGCTCGTGTTCACACACACTACCTCGCTGTTGTTCCATCCGAAGCTGTCAGTGAGATCACCAGTAGAGGCACTCTGTTGGTCCACCAAGAGTAGACGAGCAAACAGCCTCTGGAGCTCCAATGGAATAACCCTGACCTGAGGGACAGAGTTAATGTACTACTCAAACACACCAATACAAATAAAGACATGCACACAGTGAGGAACACACACTCCCATGGTTGGTTCTTTACCTTGGCCTCTGGTTTGTCTTTGTCCTCCAGGCAGCCCAATTCCTTTGGACCCAGACTGAACAGCTCCTCTACACACACACACACACACACACACACACACACACACACACACACACACACACACACACACACACACACACACACACACAGTATTGCAAATACAGTATGAGCCAAAGACAGAACACCAAGTGACCTGACTTGACCTCTCACCTCTGAACTCCGGGGTGAAGAGCAGGGTCTGGAGCAGGGAGTTGAGGTAGCACGTCCCTCCCTGGTTTTTAATCCCGCTGAGATTAACTCTTCCCCGGGGTGGAGGTGGCTCCCCTTCCCTCTTAACAACTCTACCTCCTGAGGGAGCCAGAGAAAATCCCTCCTCCTCTTCCTCGAAAAGACTCCCAAACATGGCTGGGCTTGCGTCTGTTTCTCTCTTTCCTGTGAAACGCACCTTCGGGGGATTTAATTGAATGTCTAATTGTGTTCACGATCGCGTAGCTAGCTAACCAATAACTCCTCTTGCTATCTCATCTTGGTCTTGCCTAGCTCTCTGTTGATAGTAGTGGGACTGACTCTGAAATAAGACGACTTTACAGGGGTAAACATAGCTATGAATAGATAACTAGTGTGTTCCCGTATAGTGATCGAGTTATAGCAATTATTGTAGCGGTTAACTAACAAGCTATACAATCATTGCCCTTACAATACGAGTTAATTTAGTGTGAACTGAGTTTACAACAGCTAAATTCGGACCGGTGACAGACAACTATCTGGCTATCTGACTCGTTAGCTATCAAGCAAAACGTGTTTCAGCGTTCCTGACGCAAATAGAGCATTAACTCCAGAAATCTCCTAATGCTTTTTTTGTAAAGTTATAATCGAAGCCAAACTCTGTCTACATTCCTCTGTTTTAAATAAGAGAAAAAACGAAAAAACGTAAATAAAAACACCATTGATGAACAGTGCGCAGCCATAATGTCCTAAAACCAAAGTGTAGAGTGGGGCATTGTGGTAGTTGTAGTGTCATTTTAAAATCACAGGTTGGCACCTCGGCTGAATAAACTACATGTCCACCAAGTCTTCTCTTCGATTTCGCAGGAGCATCAAGCCTCTTGTAGTTTTTATAACATGGCTTGTCTGTCATCCGGTGGATGTCTCAAACACACACAACAGATAAATCTGAACTGAAATGTGATGTATTTTCTGCTGGTATTCTTAAAGAAGGTTCATATGTGGCTACAAACCTGCTGGTATTTTAACCACCTGTTCAGTTTTTGTGTAAAGGCACTGACACTAGCCACACATTTTAAAGGGATACTTTGGGATTTTACCTACTTCCCCAGGGTCAGATGAACTCATGGATAGCATTTTTGTCTCTGTGTTAAGAATTCCCTGTCGGTGACTGTTAGGACCTCACAACCCTGAGCAAACTCCCCTCCCCATCCACTACAGCCGGAGCCTGAGAGTCTAGGGGGAACCATAAACCTGCCTCTAAAACTCTCTCTGACCTGTACCTTGATAGGTTGCTAGGGAGGTTACTAGGGGGCAGGACATCTACCCATCCTCTTGACACAGCAGGTTACACAATACTTGCTGTCTCCCTCAAGCAGCGACAGAGAGCAACATCTGTCTCTGCCAATCAACAACTGGACTCACTCATATCTCTGTCTCTGCCAATCAACAACTGGACTCACTCATATCTCTGTCTCTGCCAATCAACAACTGGACTCACTCATATCTCTGGACTTGTGGGATGGTGTGTGTGTTCCCAAAGTGAGTGGTGTGACATGTATATATTGTTCTTAATAGTTAGTTGTTGTTGTTGCATTATGTATAGCTTGTAACCTGTAAGCATGTTCAGGGATTATATGCCATTTATACACACCTTTATTACTGTTATTATGCCCTCGTGTTATCGTATGTACAGTATATTCATTGTCTTTCATTTCCTTCAACAGAACTAGTACCATTCCACTATCTTTCCCACTTTTCATCCCCATGTTCATCTTCCTCAGTGTGTTTAAAGTTCCTGTGTGTTAACTCTTAGGCACCTTTATTCCCCTCTAACCGGGGACGGTGTCGGTGAGTCACAAACCAGTAAAATACCTGGAGCCGGATGACTCTCTACTAGCATGCTAGCAGTTACCATAGACTACCAGTAATTGTGCTAACGCGAGTTAGCAACTTCTTACAACTGCACACAGAGACATAAAAATGGTATCCATGAGTTTATCTGACGTCGATAAAGTGCTAGGTTAAATAAATACAAAATTGCCAAAATCCTGAAGTATTTAAGGTTTCTGGACGTTGGTTGAAGTGGTGAACAGCTTTTACAGAAAATGCAGATTGGTCAAAAGCTGTGGAACTCTACAGTTTCCATTCACTGCTCCCCTAGTATGGGACCCTCTAAAATATAGATTTCATTCTGAAACAATATTCTTACATAAGCAGTAGAATTTGCAGTAAGACACAAATGAAACAGTGTATTTTTTTACACATTTGTATTACCTCAATAAATAATTTTCACAAAATTATGGGTAACAAATATGACTAATGTTAAAGTTATATACAGTACTTATACACAAAAATGTGTATCTACTAATACTCTCTCTTTCTCTGCAAATGTGGCCCAGTACAACAACATAATGTGACATTCATTATTACATCAGTTGAGATTTCATTTTGTATGTTTCTCCATGTTGTCCCTGATATGACATTGTGTCACGTGTCAGTGTGTTTTCAGACGGAAGACTTTGGAGAGAGGTGCTGTGGCGCTGGAGTAGATCAGATAGGAATCCTCTCCGGAAGTAAAGAATTCCCAGTCGCTGCATCCGATGGTGGGGAGCCGGTGAATGGGAACAAACCCCTCGTATCCCTGCCACCTGCGCTCATCCATATCACGTTCAAGTTCAAAACACAAATCGTGATAATGATGAGTTTATAACATATCACCATAATATTTGTAAATTCACATACCATTCAATTATAGCACCATGACCAATTCTCGTGTATTCATGTGAATACCTGTAGATAATGCTGTTCAGAGAGTGAGACTCTCCATCAAAGGAGTTTGCAACAACCAGGTAACTCTCTTCTCCTACTGTGAAGAACTCCCAGTCAACAGCACTGAAGGGGGAGACAGATAGAGACATGAGAGGGAAGGAAGAGAGAGGAGAGGTGGGGGGAAATGTGCACCTGTATGAAGGTGCATGTGTACCTGTATGTGACTATGTCCTGAAAACGCAGGAACAGCTGAGAGCTCATGTCCAGCTCGTAGATGGTCGAGTTGATGGCATAGCGACCGGGGCCATTGCCATGGAGTTGGTGTCCGTTAGCAACCACCAGGAAGACCCTGCTGCCGATCTGGAACATCTCCCAGTCTGTGGCACAGAACGTCTGAGAGAGAGAGACAGAGAGACAGAGAGACAGAGAGAGAGAGAGAGAGAGAGAGAGAGAGAGAGAGACAGACAGACAGACATTAAGAAATTAAAGAAAGAGAGACCATAGAATAATGCCAACACTGGAATTCCCTCCCAATCAAAGCTGAGTCTTTTTGTGGTTTCAATCTGCCTGTCAGTCAACTTCACCTCACATGTGTTTCCATTCAAATGTCTGATTCACTATCAGTTATCTGTCAAAGCTGGATCTAACATGCAAATTCTGCCCCGCTATACATGGTCTATTTTTGTCCTCTCTTAGTTCCGTGGTGTGGGTGGTTGTGCTGTTTTAGGATTTCTGCCAATCTACCCCCCCCCGCTCTCTTCCCCCTTGCCAACCCCCTCTTCCTTACTCTGTCTCTTCCTTCTACTTCACCTTCATCTCTCTCACCTTAATAGTCTGAAACAAGTGGAAACTTCCATCCACCCAGACATAGATGACCGAGTCAACGTGAGTGGTCTGTCCATCAAACGCATTCGCCACAGCCAGGAAGTGGTAGGGTCCGACCGTGAAGGCCTCCCAGTCGTAAGCCCCAGAGGTCCGCAGGGCCTGGTGTGGTACAAACAGCTGCGTACCACGGTCCCACTTGTAGACCACACTGTCTATGGTGTGGTTGGTATTACCTAGAGGAAGGGAGGGGGTAGGTAGAGGACGAGATAATTGCAACTGAGTTACTAGTATTGCAACTCATCACATGAGGCTGCTAAGGGGAGGACGGCTCACAATAATGTCTGGAATGGAGGAAATGAAATGTGGTAACCATGTGTTTGATGAGTTCTGTACCATTCCATTATTCCATTGCAGCCATTATTATGAACCCGTCCTCCCCAATTAAGGTGCCATCAACCTGCTGTGCAGCTCATGTACCGTAACTGAGTAGAACATACTTTTCTACAAGGTCTTTTCAGCTTTACAAAGATTTGGCTGCAGCCAATTCCTACCTTGTCTGTGGTTGGCCGTAACCAGTTCCTACCTTGTCTGTGGTTGGCCGTAGCCAGGTCCTACCTTGTCTGTGGTTGGCCGTAGCCAGTTCCTACCTTGTCTGTGGTTGGCCGTAGCCAGTTCCTACCTTGTCTGTGGTTGGCAGTAGCCAGTTCCTACCTTGTCTGTGGTTGGCCGTAGCCAGTTCCTACCTTGTCTGTGGTTGGCCGTAGCCAGTTCCTACCTTGTCTGTAGTTGGCCGCAGCCAGTTCCTACCTTGTCTGTGGTTGGCCGTAGCCAGTTCCTACCTTGTCTGTGGTTGGCTGCAGCCAGTTCCTACCCTGTCTGTGGTTGGCCGTAGCCAGTTCCTACCTTGTCTGTGGTTGGCCACGGCGAGGTAGGTGTGTCCTTGGATGCGGAAGGCCTCCCAGTCCCGTGCACAGTGTGTCTGGAGCGCCTGGTAATGAACAAACCTCTGTGTCTTTTTATTCCACCTGTAGATCACTGACAGTTCATCTTTCTCCACTGTCTCCTCCTTCCCTGTGCTCTCCCTGGAGTTAGACACCACCAGGAATATCTACAACAAGTTAAATCAACAAATTAACAAATACAATTGTATTTCAAAGTGTATCTTAACATCTCTAAGATGTCTTCCTGTACCTTCTTCCCCATCGTAAAGTGTCTCCAGGAGAGAGCTCCATGTGTGCTGATCTTCTGGTAAAGGTGAAAGCCTCCATCTCTCCAGAGGTAGACTGCAGAGCCCAGGGAGGGGGAGCGGTGGGCCATTGCTGCCATCAAACCCAGCCCTTGTACACTGAACACCTAGACATCGCAGACAGATGGACAGACAGAGCGATAGAGAGAGAGACACGTTGAAAACCAGTTGAATCTACAACTACGTGTTAATTTAAACAAATATAATAAACAGCAAAAAAGTTTGTCTTTCAAAGATAATTCGTAAAAGTTCAAATAACTTCACAGATATTCATTGTAAAGGGTTTAAACACTGTTTCCCTGCTTGTTCAATGAGGCAATTAAGGTCACAGTTATGAAAACTTAGGACACTAGAGAGGCCTTTCTACTGACTCTGAAAAACACTTAAAGAAAGATGCCCAGGGTCCCTGCTCATCTGTGTGAACGTGCCTTAAGCATGCTGCAAGGAGGCATGAGGACTGCAGATGTGGCCAGGGCAATACATTGCAATGTCCATACTGTGAGACACCTAAGACGGTGCTACAGGGAGACAGGACGGACAGCTGATCGTCCTCGCATTGGCAGACCACGTGTAACAACACCTGCACAGGATCGGTACATCCAAACATCACACCTGAGGGACAGGTACAGGATGGCAACAACAACTGCCCGAGTTACACCAGGAACGCACAATCCCTCCATCAGTGCTCAGAATGTCCACAATAGGCTGAGAGAGGCTGGACTGAGGGCTTGTAGGCATGTTGTATGGCAGGTCCTCACCAGACATCACCGGCAACAACATCCCCATTGGGGAAAAAACCCACCGTCGCTGGACCAGACAGGACTGGCAAAATGTGCTCTTCACTGACGAGTCGCAGTTTTGTCTCACCAGGGGTGATGGTCGGATTCGCGTTTATGGTCGAAGGAATGAGCGTTACACCGAGGTCTGTACTCTGGAGTGGGATAGATTTGGAGGTGGAGGGTCGGTCATGGTCTGGGGTGGTGTGTCACAGCATCATCAGACTGAGCTTGTTGTCATTGCAGGCAATCTCAACGCTGTGCGTTACAGGGAAGACATCCTCCTCCCTCATGTGGTACCCTTCCTGCAGGCTCATCCTGACATGACCCTCCAGCATGACAATGCCACCAGCCATACTGCTCGTTCTGTGTGTGATATCCTGCAAGACAGGAATGTCAGTGTTCTGCCATGGCCAGCGAAGAGCCCGGATCTCAATCCCATTGAGCACGTCTCAGACCTGTTGGATAAGAGGGTGAGGGCTAGTGCCATTCCCCCCAGAAATGTCCGGGAACTTGCAGGTGCCTTGGTGGGAAGAGTGGGGTAACATCTCACAGCAAGAACTGGCAAATCTGGTGCAGTCCATGAGGAGGAGATGCACTGCAGTACTTAATGCAGCTGGTGTCCACACAAGATACTGACTGTTACTTTTGATTTTGACCCCCCCTTTGTTCAGGGACACATTATTCCATTTCTGTTAGTGACATGTCTGTGGAGCTTGTTCAGTTTATGTCTCAGTTCATACTTATGTTAGTTCAGTTTATGTCTCATCTTGTTATGTTCATACAAATATTTCACATGTTAAGTTATAGGAAAATAAACTCAGTTGACAGTGAGAGGACGTTTCTTTTTTTGTTGAGTTTATATTCATATTAAGAAAATATATTTAAAATATATGACCAAAAGTATGTGGACACCTGCTTGTCGAACATCTCCTTCCAAAGTCATGGGCATTAATACGGAGTTGGCCCCCCCTTTGCTGCTATAACAGCCTCCACCGTTCTGGGAAGGCTTTCTACTAGATGTTGGAACATTGCTTGCTTCCAATCAGCCACAAGAGCATTAGTGAGGTCGGGCACTGATGTTTGGCGATTAGGCCTGGCTCGCAGTCGGCGTTCCAATTCATCCCAAAGGTGTTGAATGTGGTTGAGGTCAGGGCTCCGTGTAGGCCATTCAAGTTCTTCCACACAGATCTTGACAAACCATTTCTGTATAGACCTTGCTTTGTGCACGGCGGGCATTGTCATGCTGAAACAGGAAAGGGTCTTCCCCAAACTGTTGCCACAAAGTTTGAAGCACAGAATCATCTAGAATGTCATTGTATGCTGTAGCGTTAAGATTTCCTTTCACTGGAGCTAAGGGGCCTAGCTCGATGGTGAAGTGTGATTCATCACTCCAGAGAACACATTTCCACTGCTCCAGAGTCCAAATGCGTCGACCTTTACACCACTCCAGCTGACGGTTGGCATTGCGCATGGTGATCTTAGGCTTGTGTGCGGCTGCTCTGCCATGGACCCCATTTCATGAAGCTCCAGACAAACAGTTCTTGTGCTGACGTCGCTTCCAGAGGCAGTTTGAACAAACATGATTTTTTACGCACCTCGTGCTTCAGCACTCGACGGTCCCGTTTTGTGTGCTTGTGGTTTTGTGAGCTTGCGGCTGAGCCGCTTTTGCTCCTAGACATTTCCACTTCACAATAACAGCACTTACAGTTGACCGGGGCTGCTCTAGCAGGGCAGAGTTTTTAAGAATGACTTGTTGGAAAGGTGGCATCCTATGATGGTGCCATGTTGAAAGTCACTGAGCTCTTCAATGTTTGTTGATGGAGATTGCATGGCTGTGTGCTCAATTTTATACACCCATCAGCCATGGGTGTGGCTGAAATAGCCGAATCCACTCATTTGAAGGGATGTCCACATATATAGTGTATGTTTTACCTCAATATCATACGTCTCTGAACTGGTGGAGAGGATCTGCTGCTCCAAGACATAGTCTAGTCTCTGGGACTCTGTAGAAGAGATGGAGAGGTCAGAGAGAGATGGAGAGGTCAGAGAGAGAGATGGAGAGGTCAGAGAGAGAGATGGAGAGGTCAGAGAGAGAGATGGAGAGGTCAGAGAGAGAGAGAGAGGTCAGAGAGAGATGGAGAGGTCAGAGAGAGAGAGAGAGGTCAGAGAGAGAGATGGAGAGGTCAGAGAGAGAGAGAGAGGTCAGAGAGAGAGTAGAGAGAGAGGTCAGAGAGAGTAGAGAGAGAGGTCAGAGAGAGAGAGATGGAGAGGTCAGAGAGAGAGAGGTCAGAGATAGAGAGGTCAGAGAGAGAGAGAGAGAGAGAGGGGTCAGAGAGAGAGAGATAGAGAGAGATCAGAGAGAGAGAGAGGTCAGAGAGAGAGAGAAGAGGTCAGAGAGAGAGATCAAAGAGAGAGGGGTCAGAGAGAGAGAGAGAGAGGTCAGAGAGAGAGAGAGAGAGAGAGTGGAGGACCCACCTTGCAGCATGGGGACCCAGAGTGTACCGTCACAGAGGTAGAGAGCTCTCCTGATGGGGTTAAACCACAGCTGTCCTCTTACTGAACTGGAACAGGACTTCTCCAGCCCCACAGACACCCGCACCTCTGACTCTGGGGGGGTAGAATGGGAAGGAGGAGGAGAGTGTGGGAGGGGGTTAGAGGGGGAAGGAGGGGGGTAGAGTGCAGGGGGGGTAGAGGGGGGGAGTAGAGTGTGGGAGGGGGTAGAGGGGGAAGGAGGGGGGTAGAGTGTAGGGGCGGGGGTAGAGGGGGAAGGGGGGGGGGTAGAGTGTGGGAGGGGGTAGAGGGGGAAGGGGGGCAGTAGGGGATAGACGTACAGGGTGAGGCAGGACAGGGGAGAGAGAAAAAAATTGTCAGAGAAAAGAGTCACATTTGTGAGAGAGATCAGGGGACAGTGAAAATAGGAGAGAAACAGTATACCATATGAAGGCAGCGTGAGGTCACTCCTAGTCCCTTTTTGTGGTAGGTCTAGCAGTACCGCAGGCACAGACAGCTCTGCCAGCCCGGCGTTGGAGGATGGGCAGACACGAGGGGTGGCATCAGAGCCTGGCACCAGGACCAGCTGTCTGATCAGACCCTGGGAGGGAGGGAGGGACAGGGGGAGGGAGGAGCGGAGAGGAAAGGAGAGAAGTAGAGAGAAGCAAGTTATATAGAGAGTGTTGGCATAACCACTCTTATCAAGCCATCATGTAGCCATTACTACTAGTGTACATCTAGTGTACAAAGGTTCTAGAGAGAGAGGGTTGTCGTGTGTTTTGGTTCTTACTGAGAACAGGCCATTCCATCTCCCTCGGCTGCCGATGTGGAATCTGGAACCCTGAATACTGAGGTCAGAGGGCAACGACTTGGAGTGAACCCTGCTGAACACATATGATGACATCATCATTACAGAAATGTAATACAGACAGACGGACGGACAAACAGACAGAGAAAAAGGATACATAGAAAGAGAGAAGGAGAGCCAGAGAAAGCAACTCACAATTCCAGGTGTGTGTTGCAGTCCACAGTGAGAGTAGCGTAGTGTCCACTAAATGCTAAAACCAACGTGTGCCAGCGATCATCAGCCAATTCGATGCCTCGGAAAACCCAGCGCGCCATGACCCCCCCGCTGCGACCTCTGAACAGGAAGTGGAGTCTGTCTCTGGAGAACCGCAGGCCAATCAGAAGCCGTCCCTGACTTTTGCTGTTCTCTCCATCTCTACTTCCCTTCCTCTTCTCTCCGTCCATTAGTCTTTCTCCCCCTCCATCTGTCTCTCCATCCCGCTCTTCATCCCTCTCATCATCTCTCCCTCCTCGTTCTCCATCCTTCTCTCTGTACCAATCTCCATCAGTTCCTCCCTGTGTCTCCCCCTTCCTCTTTCCAATCCTTGCGTCCTCTTCTTCCTTTTCCTCCACCACAGAAAATATGTACTCGTTTTTCTGAAAGACCGGATGAGACAGATCATCACACAGTGGGAAGAGGCAATAAAAAAAATACACTGAACCTTCCCCACATCATCGATGATGTCACTTCCTGCTGTAATGCTGTTTCTAACCCCTGGCCCTTACCTTAGGGGCGACGAGGCTGACCTTCAGGGTGGTGACGATGGAGAACTCTCTGGGGAAGAGGTGACAGTTGACGAGGTACTGGGAGGACGGGAAGTCCAGGGAAGGGTGAGGACGGGACAGACGGACACCCATCACACCCCCAGACTGGATCAGATGCACCCCCCCTCCTGTTACCCCCCTCACCCCCTCCCCTGCCCTGGAGAGAACACGGGACAGAAGGTCCAGGGGGAGCAGGTCTACGGGGAGAGAGAAAGAGTAAGAAGGTGAGAGAGAGGGGGAGACAGAGGGGGAGAGAAAGAGTAAGAAGGTGAGAGAGAGGGGGAGAGAAAGAGTAAGAAAGTGAGAGAGAGGGGGAGACAGAGGGGGAGAGAAAGAGTAAGAAAGTGAGAGAGAGGGGGAGAGAAAGAGTAAGAAGGTGAGAGAGAGGGGGAGAGAAAGAGTAAGAAGGTGAGAGAGAGGGGGAGAGAAAGAGTAAGAAAGTGAGAGAGAGGGGGAGAGAAAGAGTAAGAAGGTGAGAGAGAGGGGGAGAGAAAGAGTAAGAAGGTGAGAGAGAGGGGGAGAGAAAGAGTAAGAAGGTGAGAGAGAGGGGGAGAGAAAAAGTAAGAAGGTGAGAGAGAGGGGGAGAGAAAGAGTAAGAAAGTGAGAGAGAGGGGGAGAGAAAGAGTAAGAAGGTGAGAGAGAGGGGGAGAGAAAGAGTAAGAAGGTGAGAGAGAGGGGGAGAGAAAGAGTAAGAAGGTGAGAGAGAGGGGGAGAGAAAGAGTAAGAACGTGAGAGAGAGGGGGAGAGAAAGAGTAAGAAAGTGAGAGAGAGGGGAGAGAAAGAGTAAGAAAGTGAGAGAGAGGGGGAGAGAAAGAGTAAGAAAGTGAGAGAGAGTGGGAGAGAAAGAGTAAGAAAGTGAGAGAGAGTGGGAGAGAAAGAGTAAGAAAGGGAGAGAGAGGGGGAGAGAAAGAGTAAGAAAGGGAGAGAGGGGGGGAGAGAAAGCAAGTAAAAAAGAGGGAGAGAGAGAAAGAGAGGGGGGAGAGAGAGAGAGAAATGGGGAGAGAGAGAGTTAGCATTTCCTAAATAGTGGGAATCTGATGGTGAGAGCAGCAAGATGAGGTGTTGGAGCTTCTTGTGTATTCATGATATCAGGTAAGGTTAGTCAGAGTTTACGGGATGGCTGGGAAATGTCTGGTAGGTTTTTGGCATGATCTGTGCATACACAGAGTTATCTGTGCATGAGTGATTTGCATCAAAGTTTTGGCAAATCAAGTTAAACACATCAAACACTCACGCACACGGCTGATATCTCTCTGACACACACACACACAAACACACACACAGTGGTGGGAAAATTACTCACTTGTCATACTTCAGTAAAAGTATAGATACATTCATAGAAAGTGACTCGAGTAAAAGTAAGTCACCCAGTAAAATAATACTTGAGTCAATGTCCAAAAGTATTTAGTTCTAAATGTAATTGCTAAAATATACTTAAGTATCAATTTTCTTATATTAAGCAAAGCATACACCACCATTTTCCTGTCCTGCTCAGCATTCAAAATGTAACAAGTACTTTTGGGTGTCAAGGAAATGTAATGAGTTACTATTTGAAGTAGCATCCCTACTGCATGCAAGTGGAAGAAGAAGCGGTGTGTTTAATGCCACTCTACAGTATAATCTGACAGAGCCGCTATCGGACAGGAAGTACAATGTTATGTGTCACAATCAAATGTGTCCCCGGATAGGTTACAACACCCACACACACGCCGATATTATCATAGCGCATTTAACAGAATAGAACGTACCACTGCATGGTCTCCGTGTCTCTGCAGCTGCGTTGATGACCCTTAACCCGAGAAACAGCAGCAGAGGCAACAGCAGCATCGGCGATGACATCCCAGCTTGCTCCAGCCAATCACAAACACTGTGACTGATCCGAACGCCAATTGACGCTCATCTACAACACGCGTGTGTGAGTATGTGTGGGGTAGCGTGTACGTTTGTGTGTGAGGTGTGTCTAGAGATGGTCCTTAGAGAGTGTCCGTAGAAAGCAGCATCTTCCAACAGACAGAGTCCAGATGACAAAGTAAAGCTTGGATCTAAACTACTCTACAACATCTGACTTCAGCCGAGGCAGACAGGCAGGCTCCTAAATGAGTTAGTTCTGTCTGGTCCGGCCCCTTCTCTTATATACCAGGCCCATGCAAATCACTAACCAGTCTGTCAATCATTTCACAGAGTAGAACAGAAGCCGACTGTATCGCTCACATACTCTTCTAAGAGTGTGTATGTGTGTGTGTGAGAAAGAGCAATATGTATACCTAAGGTGGAGTTGTATGGGCCATAGATACAGAGATAAAGAGCTGTACTACAAAATAACCTTACATTAGATAAACACCATATAGTCCAAGTAGTCATTTTTAAAAAGGGAAAAAATAATTTTGAAAACATGCATACCACCGGTGACCTCTGCTCCACCAATAGAGTGCTTGATACCGGCTAAGCTATTACCATATTAACCAAGATCCCTGTTATTAGGACCTTTATTATTGTAGTAGCTGAGGAGTGGATGACTATGTACGTGAGTTTGTTTATGTAAGACAGCTGTTCTCATAAAGGATTTTATAATATTGCATTCTGAGAAAATGTAATAAAAATTGTAGCGGGGAATTAGGTACAACTCTCAGGTGCAGAGCCGGGAGGGTGGACCAATGTGTGTCTGTGTACATGTGTATTTTAGCCATGCCCAGGCTTCAAATAGCGATTCCGATACAGATCAAGGAGAGAACGGAGGGGTGTTCACTCTCTGTTATAAACCTTTTTACTGCTGTTTTTCCTTTTCTTCAAGAGCAGGTTTGTGCACTTTAGCAGATCAGTGGGCAGGAGGAAGATGTCTTATAGACTAGTCTAGTGTTTCTCCTAACCATTTCTTTTCAAGGCTACAGGATCATGATGATAACTTTCTTCCTTCTTGTATCTCTATCCCATCAGGCTATCAATCGACTGTGCTTAATCTGACTGCATCAGCCAATCACACAGAGCGATTTAACATCCTGACAGATGGCTGACCGCAGGCAGAAATGTAATGAAAACAGAGGGAGATTATCCTCCGTCCTCTCCTCCTTTTGAAAACTGTCAAAGATTGAGATAAAACAAATGCAGTTGTATTCAATTATACTCCTTCTCCGCTAGGATGTCATTTACAGAGGAATCCCAAAATAAGAGTCCAAAGTGGTCAAAATTAATTTGAATGTATTTAATATTTAAATGTAAGCATGCAGGTCCTCCGAGAAAGCAGCAGCTTATTCAAAGGAAGGTAGTGGATTTGGGCAGAGACGACTCCAAGGATGAACTTGTGCTTCCTCCATGGGAAGACATCAAGGACAAGAGGTAGACTTCTCCATTCACCTAATAACAAACTGACAGTCCTCAATCACTTATGGGTTTCTGGAGGAAAGGACGGCTTTGGCCCAAATTAGAATCTAATCACCTCGGCCCTTGTCATGATTAAACGCTTGAACAGAAACATGCAAGCACACAAATACAGGCACTCGGGATAATGTCCCAGCTTTACTTCTGCTGAATTGGGACCTGCTGATAGAAAGGGAAGACAGGGATGGGGAGACAGACAACTGTACCAATAGACAGTAGCACCCCCTGCTGGTCTTTTTATGCAGCTGAGAATACATTTCAGCTACAGTACTTTCAAATAGTGCTGGATAGGGTCCAACATACACAATTGGTAGTAGATGCGACTATAAACAATACATTGAACATACAATTCATGATTCTCATGTGTAACCGGCAGTCCACTGAATGAGCCCATTTTATATCACACTTTTAAAGGAGGAGGCGTGACAAGGAGTCTGAGTACCAAACTATATTTATTGTTTACAGTAGTAAAAGACGCCAAACAATGTACAAATCAGTAGAGAAACCAAACAAATACCATATGACAAAACATGTGGGTAAAGAACTTAACTGCCCCTCCCCTTATGCTCCAAGTAGACGTAGCCCCTAACCACAGACCTAGGATCAGAAAACCGGAACCCCCAAAACATTAACCATTCCGGGGATGCAAATTATCTGACCCTGTATCAGTGTTCAAGGATGACTTCTCCCTCCTGCCTTACACCCCCACCCAAACACCGAAAGCAGAGTCACTGACAGGGCTGCTGTATGAACTGACCACTGAAAAATGAAAGAAATGGCCCCATATGGTATCAGGGAATATTCCCGTTTGACTGCCCTAAAAAACTAGGGGCGCATCTCAACAGTATAAGTAGCTTCCTTGAGACAAGGGGTCTCCTCGTAAAACTGACACTAAAGAACTGGACAGGTGAAAGCATATTCCACGGTCAGCATCCACATTAGCCTGAATGTTCAGATCGGTGCCAAATGAAGGAGAGGGAACATAAGACTTGAGATGCACCCTTAGTTTTCACCCTCTGAAAAACCAGGGCGTCCCCCATGTCAAACCATTGGAAGGGTCCAGAAGCCACCCCCTAGGCACTCCGTGTAGATTTAAGGTGTTGGATAAATACAAAACACTACACAAGTGGCTTAGGTGTAGGGAGTTGTTTCTAGATCAAAACTCATGATTCTTAGCATTGGAAAGACCCAGAAGCTGTCCAAGACAGTTCAAGAGTTCAATGTTGACTAAGACAGACATTTGAGGGGAGCCCTCCACCCCATCCAAAAACGCGCCAGACATCTTTTAAAATAAGATCAAGGAAACAGACGATGGGGAAGCCTAAAAATAGAAGTTGCCCCTTACCACAGATCTAGGATCAGCTCATCGTATCCTAAACCTAACCTCATCCAATATGGGGTAAACTAACAACTGACCTTAAATCAGTGTCTAGGGGGCAAATTCATCCCAATCCTACACCCCAGGACAAAACCGAGACAGACATTTTTTTTTTTAAACAAAGGAACACAGAAGCTGAAGTGACTGGAGGAGAGGAACAGTGGGCGTGGTTTGGGTATGTCAATCACTGTAACAGGAGGGGCTTAGCAGAGACCACCTGTCTGCTGTTGGAAAACATCTATGGTGTCTTCATCCTCCATCTCCAGCTAAAGAGAGAATTAACATGTGTGAGATGGAAGGAGAGAGAGGGATCTAGTAAAGAGTGATTCCATGAGGGGGATATGTAATGGGAAGTACAGCGAGAAAGCAATAAAGTTCATTGAGAGCAGGTGTGCTTTAGTTGAGAGAATGATAATGGTTCCAGAGATGCTGTGCTTTAGAGTGATTAGGAACGGGCCAAGAGAAGTGAGTAGAGGGTGTTTCTAAAGAATATAGAGAGCTGCCAGTTGTCTGTGCAGTGTACCTGTGAAGGTGTGTCTGTCTCGTTGATTGGCTGTCCGTCAAACCTGAACCTGATCTGCCTTATCGAGAGCCCCTGCAGGAGAAAGAGGACACAAAAAAATAAATGGGACAGATATTCCTCTAGTATTGGAAATCAGGTCAGCTCTTGATAATATTTCTGAGCGATGCTCAGCGTGCCCCCTGCTCCAGTCTTCGCCATTGAGGCGGCAGGTAGGAGGGCAAGGTGTCTGATTGGCGACTGTGCTGACCTGACGTTCGCAGTAGGCCTTCATCAGTTTGCTGAGCGGAGTGTGTCTCTTGATTTTGAACTGAACCACAGAGCCGTCCTGACCGGCTACCTTTAAGTTAATGTGGTCGTTCTCAGTCTTCACGCCCTCCTGAAACACAACCAAACAGCAATGAAAGGATTAACATTGTAGTTATTCAGTCTTCAATACACCTGTCTTGGAGAGCCAAACAATTGACTTGTACAACCACTGTTAAGACTCCTCACACGTCTCTGGACGGTGTAGCAAGGTAGTGTTCTTGTCTGTAAACTTAGGGTTGCCTGCGGGTGGTACTGGGTCTGGGAAATGTGCGAAACCCGAAGGCTGTGACTGAAGCAGCCAGCTACTAGACCCAGGCGTTATCCGTAGCAAAGCCCACGTTCAGCTTTCCCTAGTACCTCAAAATCGAGAGAAAAAATATGAAACCTGTATCAATCAGTGGTTAGGGACTACTTCGTACAGACGAGATATGAACAATTCTGGTCTTACCGGCGCCTGGCCAACGCCATGCGTGTTTACTGGCCTAGAAGATACAAACAGTGCGTTAACTAACTAATTATGTTATTTATCCATTTCAATAAGTGGATGCCGACGAATGCATCGAAATCACTCGAACATGGCTTCCAAATTGTGTCACATTTTGTGCCGCTATTTTTGCGGCATTTAGCTAGCCAGCTGCTAGCGTGGTCTTTTTTCCACAAAGAAAACCCC
The DNA here is from genome assembly GCF_002021735.2 of Oncorhynchus kisutch. Classification (NCBI taxonomy): domain Eukaryota; kingdom Metazoa; phylum Chordata; class Actinopteri; order Salmoniformes; family Salmonidae; genus Oncorhynchus; species Oncorhynchus kisutch. The sequence continues at coordinate 45,571,033 of NC_034189.2, read as the reverse complement.
GCTAACGCTATCCGTGTATTCAACTTCGAAATGTAAGTGGTATTTGTTTCAACAATTCTATTTTCTGGTTGAAATACTTCGCATAACATCTCTAATAGCTTGTATATCTGATCAACTTAGAAATATCGTATCCGGAGGCAGCACTCCATTCATTTAACTACGAAACAAACAGTGCGCCGATTCAGACAAACGTGCAAACCGGGCCATTTTTGATTGCATATTTCAGGCGCTATTCAGCATTAGACTGTTTTAATCACCTTAAATAGCCATCACATGTTGATAGCCGACTAGCCTTACCTTTGGTTTCTCCTCCGACATTTTGGTGGGTTTTCTTTAAAGGATTTGCGGGTTAAAATGTAATTTTGGCTGTGTTTGCATTTGCACCTCTTTAAGCTATATGCTCTTCTCCTCCGCAAACACGGGAACGCGCTTTGGTCTCTCGTTCCGCAGACACTGATTGGCTTTCGTGGAATCACGTGACATATTCTCTTCGGACGCGGATTCGGGGACGTGCAATTCAGCCAAATACTCGACCACGCGACATTAAGAACCCGCCAAAGGCAGGGCTAATGGTTAATCTCAAATAAATACACACATTACACTCAGATCAAATTGAATTTGTCACATGCTTCGTAAACCACAGGTGTAGACTACAATTAAATTATTATTTACGGGTCCTTTTCCAACAATGCAGAGTTAAAGATACAAAATTTAAATATTGACACAAGTGATAAATACACAGTGAATAACTATAATGAATAAACATAAAAAAATCTACCGTTATTTGTCACATGCGCCGAATACAACAAGTGTAGACCTTACCGTGAAATGCGTACTTTACAAGCCCTTAACCAACTGCAGATGAAGAAGAGTTAAAAAAAAAATATTTACCAAATAAACTAAAGTAAAAAATAATAAAAAGTAACACAATAAAATAACGAGGCTATATACAGGAGAACCGGCCAGAGTCAATGTGCAGGTTAGTCGAGGTAGGTAGGGGTGAAGTGACTATGCATAGATAATAAACAGCGAATAGCAGCGCAGCAGTGTACAAAACAAATGGGGGGGTCAATGTAAATAGTCCGGTGGCCATTTGATTAATTGTTCAGCAGTCTTATGGCTTGGGGGTAGAGCCTTTTGGTCCTAGACTTGGCGCTCCGGTACCGCTTCACGTGCGGTAGCAGAGAAAACAGTCTGACTTGGGTGACTGGAGTCTCTGAAAATGTATTAACATGGCTATGTACAGGGAGTACCAGAATAATATTGTAAAATACAAATTATATAAAGGCAAATCTTCCATCATCATAATGGATAGAGAAATGGGGTGTATTCATTACAGAATCCGTTTAATAACCAAATGGAAGCAAACTGAGAGTAGAGGGGTGATAGTGGATCTCCAGTCTCGTTGCCTACCCGAAACAAGGCTTTTGATGACCAATCGGGGGCGCCCCAAGTCAACATGTAATTTCTCTCTTAAGGAAGAAAGGGAAGGATTGGAATGGGTAGGAATCGAAGCCTGGGTTCCAATTTCAGAAAGATTCTCTCTCTCTGTGGCTCTGCTCATAGAAAATGCTTGAATAAAGAGTATAGTATCCTTGATAAAAATAGTATATTGAGATTGAGTCAGAACTGCAGGAATTCCTGTTTATTTTTTATCTCTACTATTATTGAGGTTACGATCACAGGTCTGATATGGTTGTTGTAGGTTTCTCAATATGAGGTAGAGGTTATAGTAGGAGCTAGGAGTTGAAAAGATCCAAAGAGACAAGTCTTACATAGTGGATAGTTTAATTTAAGTAAAAATAGATTTGCTCAAATCAACAGACAAAGGGTAGTTTATTACACAACTTGACATCAATAAAAAAATTGCTTAATTTGGCCTGACAAGATTCTAACGGAAGTAGCTGGTGTCTGTAATGAGAAAGCTGTCACAGGTAGAAATGTATTACTTAGATCTGACATTCTTTGTCTCATTGTACAAGGTGTGTACATTCTATATGGTAGGGTACATTTCTATCTGCAATTTTGAGAATTCAACTCTTCCTGACACCCTCCTATTTAAAGCTGCAATATGTAACTTTTTGGGCAACCAGACCAAATTCACATAGAAATGTGAGTTATAGATCTGTCACTCTCTTTGAAAGCAAGTCTAAGAAGCAGCAGACCTGTTGTATGTGCAATATTTCTATGCTTAGCATATGGAAAACATATTCCACAGCTGTTTAGATGGTACAATGATTCTCTAAACTATACGTGCTTGTTTTGTCACAAACTGAAATTAGGTGAACTATTAGAATTTTAGCAAGCAGGAAATGGCAGAGGGATTTCTGCATAGTGCATCATTAAGTACAATTCTGGTTTAAATTAGGACAATACATCTATACAAGTTTATTGTTTGATGGAGTACAGGTGTGCGTGCACTGGACACATTAACGATAGATCCCCATAAGATAAATATACATAGAAAAGGTCAACTTTTCTGGAGTGCATCTTCTCAATCAAGTAGAGCATAGGTAAGATCTCCTATAACCAAGTAGTAACTCTCAAATACCATCATGAGTTTATAATACAGTAGTAGTCACAGAAGGAAGCTGGTATAAATAAGGTAAGTTGCTAAGGCTACTGCACCTTTCCACTGCTCTCACAGTCTGCACTGCAAGACATGTTCAGCACTGCAAGACATGTTCAGCACTGCAAGACATGTTCAGCACTGCAAGACATGTTCAGCACTGCAAGACATGTTCAGCACTGCAAGACATGTTCAGCACTGCAAGACATGTTCAGCACTGCAAGACATGTTCAGCACTGCACCACTCACCAAGCAGCACAGAACTTGTTCTAGCTAAGCATTCGTAGAAGACTTGGTTCATTACATTCAACACAATGTTTAATGACCTGTGTTACATGGGCAGATAATGTTGTATAAACAGGTTGTACCAAAACTTTGATCTAAGGCCAGTTTCATGTATTCTCCTCAAACGGTTAAAGAGATTGAACGGGATCTTAAGCACTTACACATTCGTAACATATTGTACGAATTGGAATTCGTAACATCGTACAAATTGCAGGATTATTTTTTTTTTTAGCAGGACGTAACATATACGAAATAAGTGACGTTGTGCACAATATTTGGCGACCCGTTTTGGCTTGTGAGCTACATTCAAAACTACAGTCTGAAATGATACAAATCCTTCACAACACCTCTAAGACTTTTATGATGAATGGTTTAGGGGAGGGTAAGCTGAGCATAGAACAGACAATACGTTTAACAGTCCTGGGGGGGGGGGGGGGGGGGGGGGGGTTGAAAGGTCAGAGGTGAAGAGAAGGCAGGCAGTTGATACAGTACAGTGTTCAAATATCAGTTCAAGAGAATTCGGAGTACGGGTTGAACCCACTGAGACCTGAGAAGGGAGAGACAAGGAGTTAGAGATCATCTTTCATAACAAATTCCATCAGAGTAGTGACAGTGTTTTTCCACAGACAGGAGTGGTGTGTTTGTGTATATCAAGTCGTACCATATTTCGTTCTGATTTCTTCATGCCTCATCATCTCTGCCTTTCTGTTAACACAAAGACAACCAGCTGGTTAGACACACACTTTGTATTTTAAGAGGACTGCACAACCTTTCAGACCAGCCAGGTTGGTAAGAAGTCATAAGTAGAGCACAAGCCGGTTTGGGCGGTTAGCTTTGGTTGTGACGTGTGTAAAGGTTTGTTCCAGTAATTATTTTGTGTCACTCTGGCTGTAACTGATATGAAACTAACAAAAGAAACTTGGGGCCTTGTTCTGATCGCAGTCACATCGTCAGAGACACACTAAAGTCAAATACAGCACACACAGGGCCTGACTGGGTAACGGTTACCATATCTTCCTGTGGGATTTGTAGTAGGCCAGCTGAATACACACACAGCCATGTAAATACAGATATATAGAATAACAAAACACATTCTTTAGTTGCAAATTGCTTCACATATATAGAGAAATACACAGATGTCCGTGTGCCATGATGACGTCTTACCTCTCTTCCTGTTTTCCCTTCATCTTATTTGTCCGCCTCTCCATCTTGGCATCGAACCTTGTAGACCTGACACACCACACACACACACACGTTAGGGCGGATAAGTACTTATACATGTACCTGGAGGTCAGTCCATGGGGTAAGTCAGTGCGTGTGAGTGTGTGAATAATTTCACACTAGTTGACCACGACAAAGCAAACACACACACACACACACACACACTACACAGTTGAAGCCAAATATATTGTCACCCTTGAACTAAATTATTCCCCATTTCTTTTAAAATAAATTGAAATTGAAAAAAATAAAACATTTATTGGATTTGACATTGCAGAGACAATTTTATTTTTGTAAACCTAGGTTGAGAATTTTGATTAGGAAAATAAAGACAAATGGCAGGTCCTAAATTGGCTCCCTGGAGCTAGTACATGGTTGGACAGCCTTTGGCCAAGATAACTGCAGACAAACGCTTCTCGAAGCCACCAATGAGCTTGCTGCAACTTTCTACTGGCATTTGACACACTTTTCAGCAGCAAATTGTTCTAATACTTAAATGTTTGAGGGGTTCCCTCCAACTACTGATCTCGCCATTGGTTTTGGATGCGATTCAGTTCCGGACTCTTGTCTGACATGTGGGAGATTTGATAATGCTGTGGAGTTGCTCTGCTGCCTCTGGTCCCGGGGGCCTTGAACGTGTGCGAGGCATCATGAAATCAGCAGATTATCAGGTGTTTTGTTCAACCCATGTCCAAAAACTGGGTCTCCATGGAATGTTGTGGGTCTTCCAGCAGGACAACGACCCCAAACATGAAAAAACACCCAGGAATGGTTCAAGAAGAGATGCTGGAATGTTCCGGAGTGGCCAGCCAAGAGTCCAGATTTGAATCACATCCAAAACCTATGGAGAGATCTGAAAACATCAGTTGATGGGGGCACCCCTCAAGCATTGAAGATTTAGAGCAGTTTGCTGTTGAAAAGTGGGTTACATCATTGCTTGCTACAAGACGTGTTTGTCTGCAGTTACCTTGGCCAAAGGCTGTGCAACCAAGTATTAGCTCCAGAGTGCCACTAATTTAGTCCATGCCACTTGTTTTTATTTTCTAAATAAAAAATTGTCAACTTAAGTTTACAAAAAATACAATTGAATTTGCAATGTTGAAAATCTAATCAGGTGTGAAGACCAGAAGCTTTCTTTTTTAAACTTGTTTTAGAAGGGGACATACAGACATCATGATTTAGTTGTATTGTTTATTATTTTGTTGAAGTACTGTTTGTATATCTTTGTATTTTAAATTTGTGTTACTGTTTTTGTCTATCACTGTTTCGTTACGTGTTATGTTTTGTGGACCTCAGGAAGAAACGCTGCTGCTTTGGCAAAAGCTAATGGGGATCTGAATAAACAAATAGGAAATAGCGACTTATTTAAGAAAAGTGCATGGGTGCCAGTATGTTTGGCCGAAACGGTATATAAATACACTCACGCAGTCAACGATATTAAAAAATATATATATATAATAATAACAATATACAGTTGAAGTCAGAAGTTTACATACGCTTAGGTTGGAGTCATTAAAACTCGTTTTTCAACCACTCCACAAATTTCTTGTTAACAAACTATAGTTCTGGCATGTCGGTTAGGACATCTACTTTGTGCATGACACAAGTCATTTTTCCAACAATTGTTTACAAACAGATTAATTCACTGTATCACAATTCCAGTGGGTCAGAAGTTTACATACACTAAGTTGACTGTGCCTTTGAACAGCTTAGAAAATTCCAGAAAATGACGTCATGGCCTTAGCCAAATACATTTAAACTCAGTTTTTCACAATTCCTGTTTACATACACTCAATTAGTATTTGGTAGCATTGCCTTTAAATTGTTTAACTTGGGTCAAACGTTTCAGGTTGCCTTCCACAATAAGTTGGGTGCATTTTGGCCCATTCCTCCTGACAGAGCTGGTGTAACTGAGTCAGGCTTGTAGGCCTCCTTGCTCGCACATGCTTTTTCAGTTCTGCCCACACATTTTTTATGGGATTGAGGTCTGAGCTTTGTGATGGCCATTCCAATACCTTGACTTTGTAGTCATTAAGCCATTTTGCCACAACTTTGGAAGTATGCTTTGGGTCATTGTCCATTTGGAAGACCCATTTGCGACCAAGCTTTAACTTCCTGACTGATATTTCACCAGGTAAGTTGACTGAGAACACATTCCCATTTGCAGCAACGACCTGGGGAATAGTTACAGGGGAGAGGAGGGGGATGAATGAGCCAATTGTAAACTGGGGATTATTAGGTGACCGTGATGGTTTGATGGCCAGATTGGGAATTTAGCCAGGACACCAGGGTTAACACCCCTACTCTTACGATAAGTGCCATGGGATCTTTAATGACCGCAGAGAGTCAGGACACCCGTTTAACGCCCCATCCGAAAGACGGCACCCTACACAGGGTAGTGTCCCCAATCACTGCCCTGGGGCATTGGGATATTTTTTAGACCAGAGGAAAGAGTGCCTCCTACTGGCCCTCCAACACCACTTCCAGCAGCATCTGGTCTCCCATCCAGGGACTGAACAGGACCAACCCTGCTAAGCTTCAGAAGCAAGCCAGCAGTGGTATGCAGGGTGGTATGCTGCTGGCAAAGTCAATTATAAGTGAAATAATCTGTCTGAACAATTGTTGGAAAAATGACTTGTGTCATGCACAAAGTAGATGTCCTAACCGATTTTCCAAAACTATAGTCTGTTAACAAGAAATTTGTGGAGTGGTTGAAAAACGAGTTTTAATGACTCCAACCTAAGTCTATGTAAACTTCCGACCTCAACTGTATATGTGAACTATGAATGGGTAGGGGTGGGTAGGGGTTTCAGGATTGGCAGGGATAGAGTTCACAATGCCAAGGATGGAGGGATGCAGAGAGATAAATGAGGGCAGAGAGAGAGAGAGGTGTGTGTTCAGTTTGTCCCCCAACCTGTCTGACAGGTGTGGAGGGTGGAGCTGATATGCTGATTCATGTGCACCAGAACACATTTGTGACCCTGTTAGACTCATGAGCAGGAGGAGTTATAGTGGGGGAATCAGGACCAGGAAACCCAAAGTGTGCCTCACTCACGTGCCAGACTAATCCCAGACTCACCGTCACAATCGTTACACATTCCTCACAGCTTGTTCCATTCTTAGTCTCACACACTGAGAGGGAGGGAGAGAAAACAGGTTGATTGAGAAAAAAAACAACGTTAGACCAGTAGTTCATAACGCACTAAACAACTGCAGTTAGAGGCAGTAATAAAGCCTTCTCACCTGCAGTAAGACCTAGCCTACAGTAGATATTTCCATTGGTTGTTAGACTGTATGACTCCACATAATTGTTTGTGTACATTCTGTTAGTTCTATGGCTCCAGATAAGAAGTGGAAGCCTGGTAGTCTGGTTTCTATGGGGCTAAAAGGCTGAAGGATTCTTCCAAGACAGGGAACAGGTGTCTCTTTGGACACTTTGACTGGTTTCACCCAAACACTTAACAGTTAAAAGGGCCAGCCAGTCACGATTATAGCTACTGAAATGTGTCTGAGAAGGAACTGAAAACACTCCAACGTTCCCGCTAAAAAGGTTTCAGTTACACAAGCATTTAGCAGAAAGCAAGAGCCAACTCCCTAACAGTGAAAAGGCCAAATACGTTACTAATGTACCAAGACACTTGAAATTAAAGAGCCATTATCTGAATATAATAATATAAACGTGGAGGTTGATGAAAGTCTAAATTACACCATTATAAAAGGAACTGAAAACAAGCATTAAGTCATTTTCTGTTTTACTGTGAAATAGGCTACAATGTGAAATCGGGGAAATACTGGTTCGAGGGTACTTCACTACCAGCTGTATTTTCGGAGATTAACGTCACTTGACTAACTAGAGCCAACATAATCAACTATAATATGTTGTCATATACATCAAAATAATCTATAAACGACAAATCAATGGTTAAGAAAAACAACAAAAGAAGTGTCACTAACTCAACTATCCTTGGTGCGGCAGTTTGCGCGAACACAGCGACTAAACCGAAGAGTAGCAGCAGAACAGCAGGTAGCCCTACCAAACTCCTTATTAAACCCATAATTTATTCGAAACTTTAAAATATGTCAGTAAAATATCCCGCCAGTGTATGGCGCCACTCTTGAGTTGAAAAAGTTGTCTTATTTAAGTAACAACACGGAGAGAGGCAATCCGTTTTAAGAAAATAAACCCTTGAAGTGATGTTGAGATAAGGCAAAAAGGTCTGTCCTCCTTTCTCCCGGAGCGCGCCCAACCATTGTCATGTGGAATTAGGGTGACCACATGTCCACAATACGGGACAGTCCCAAATGTTGGACATTTGTCTGCTGTCTCGTATTTTATCAACAAATTAAAATACCACTCATTTACCCCAAAAGTTATATTTGTTGCGTATTTCAGTCAGACTTCCTATTCATTTGATGATAACTGCCAGAAACATGTATTCATGTAGGCTGCACTGGCCCGCAAAAACATTCCGTTGTCCCGCATTTGTGTATTTTAAATATGGACCATCCAAGCGGAAATAGAACAATCATGTCAGCTGTGTGCGCGTGCGTGCGTGTATAGAAGAGAAGACTGGACAATTTCCGATAATTTATTAAATCATACGTTTGTAAAGCCAGTTACAAAAAAAATAACAACAATTTTCTCTCTCTTTCTCTTTTTTCTCTCAAAACAATCACAATGTTTCAATATATAATGATAATAATTCATATGAACCATGACAGATTACAGTCAGGCCCTACTCTGGCCGCCTGCGGCTGGAAAAGGACCCCGGCATAGAGGTTGCTCATAGACACAGATCTAGGATCAGCTTACCCTTACCATTTGGGTGTGAAACCAAAACTGAGCTTAGATCACAGGAGGTTGGTGGCACCTTAAGTGGGGAGGATGGGCTTGTGGTAATGGAGCAAAATCAATGGAATGGTATCAAATACATGGTTTCCATGTGTTTAATGCTATTCCTTTTGCTCAGTTCCAGCCAATATTATGAGCCTTCTTCCCTTCAGCAACCTCCACTGCCTTAGATCAGTGTCAAGAGGCAACTTCATCTTACTTTGTGTACTAGCAGTGTGAGAGGCAGGGCCATTGAAAGAGAATACCTAGATAGGACACAGTTCCCGAATTTCACTGGATGTGATGATAATTGACATTCCGCCTGTCTGCCAAAAACATGTATTCATGTAGGCTACACTGGCCCGCAAAAACAGGATTTTTCAGTCATTCCAAATGGCCCAGTGGAACACTGGATGGAATGTCGTTCTGAATTGGAATGTCTTTTCCAGTAATTCTGATTCTATAGACTGGTCCTCCAGTGGGCTTAGGCCCACAAGCAGTGACGACACACAGTCAGAAACAAACACAATTCCCATGTTCCCAGAATTCTGAATTCCTATTTCCTAGAAGCATACCTCCTCAATGTGTGATCTTCTCTTCTTTCACAGAATTCCATACTGTAACCATATCCCCTCCCTCCCTCTGCAATAATTATAACAAATAAATACCCCATCCTCCCCTCTCCCTCCCTTCCCAAACTCTTCCCCATTTAAAATCACAACACCATTCTCTTATAAAGGTTATCCAGATAGATAATACTCTTATTTGTTAACAACACACTTTCTTTCTTTTCTTCATATGGTTCCCTTCTTCCCCCGGTAAGGTAGTTAGTCACTTGCATTATGACACAGATACACACGCTCATGTTAGCATTCCAAACACAGCACTGCAGGACGGGAGACACTGGGAACGCACAGTACACGAGTCACATGACTTAAAACAGGTTCTATTCACTCATGAACTCGAGAACAGTCACATAGCATAGAAACAGAATGGGTAGAGAAGACAAGATTGTAGATTCCTCATGTTTAAAAAAAAAAAGTACCCACCGATATGGAAACGTGAGCCAGAAGGATGATACGAAGGCTACATTTCACTAGAGCACAGAGAAACGCATGCAGGCAACCATCCCAAACCGCCCTACCAATATGGCCGCCGCGACTGAACTCTACCCATTCTACATCAAGAAGTGAAGCCCCTCTATATATCTGTGATTTAGTCAGATGGCACTGCTAGTGAATAAGGGTGCGTTGGCATATTAGACATACAGCAGTGAATATCTCTGTTCCTTCGCATTTAGTTTACACATACAATAAATTAATCAAATGGCATTTAGAATGATATTTATATACATACAGTACAGTGACCACCAAAATCTATGTAGGGTTCCTATGAGGTGCAATTTTCAAAAATGATAAGTGTTTGATTAGTGTATGTGTGTATGTGTAGGTTGGACATGAATATGTAATATATGTGATGTTCATAGTATGTAGACATTTTATAGGAGAAAGCTCTCTCAATCTCCCTTGGTTGATCTTGTAGTCAACATTTTTCCTTCTCCTCCCATGGAGACCCCCCCCCCCCAGACCGAGCCAGACAGCTACCCCTTGAAAGAGCCTCTGAGTCAGGATGATCCCGGGGAGATGGCCCTGGATGGGCCTCCAGCCCTGGTTCTCTGAGGGAGTTTGTTTGAGGCCACTTCATTTGACCATATGTGATGTCACTTCCGTTGACACAGGAAGTAAGTACTGTGCAGTCTGATGAAGAAGGGACCGGATTTTCTGATTCGACCCCGAGATGAAAACACAAAACAGTCCTTTATCTCAGTCACCACGGATAACAACAGATGAACGAGAGATTGAGTGAGAGAAAGAGAGAGGAAAGGAAGCAAGCAACAGAGAATAAATTAACACTTAACTGTAAAGAGAGTGAAGCAGGCAAAATGGGGGACA